>NC_057866.1:264567358-264662358 GCF_019393635.1 Dromiciops gliroides
GACTTCTCTTATTAGATTGTAAGCTCCTTGAGGGCAGGGACCATCTTCTCCTTGTTTCCGTTGGTATCTCCAGCACTTTGAAGAGTGCCTAACACAGAGTAGGTGCTTAATATTGATTGAGTGAGCAACAAGAAACATTTGGCACTCATCTTCCTGTCTACCACAAACTCTAAGAGGTTCTGTTCACTTCCTCCCAAGATTTTATTCTTTTCTATTGTGGCAACTAGTTCCTCCTTTTTTGGTCAGAATCAGATTGTGTTAGTCATGATCTCAGGCCAGCTGTGCAGCAATGGCATCTCCTAATAGTCACTTAGTCAGTCAAGAACTTACTAAGCATCTACTATGTGCTAAACACTTGGAATACAAAAAGAGTAGAGAGATAGCCCTGTCCTCGAAAAAAGAAAGAGAGTGTGCTGGGAGCCAAGATGGTGGAGGAAAGGCAGTGAGCTCTCAAACTCATGACACGATCACTCCAAAAAACATAGGACAATGCCTGGAGCAGTAAAACCCAAGGAAGAATGTGCTGAAATCATCTTCTAACCAAGAACGGCTTGGAAGGTCAGTAGGAGGGAGCTGCTGTACTGATACAAGAGTTGAGCCCAACCCCACAGTCATCCTGACACAGATCCAGTCTCAGGAAGTCCTCACCAGAGAAGGAGACCCCCAGAGCCTCTGAATCAGCTGAAGTGCCAGTGTCGTCTGGAACTAAGCTCACAGTCTGGTGAGAGGGCTGAGCCCTGGGCAGGGGGGAGACTACAGGGGTCTGTGCTGGTGCTGAGGCAGAACTTGGGTTTTTCACCCCTACTGGGAAGCAGGAAGTAGGCTTGAGTAGCAGTGGCCCAAGTGGGGGAGGGGCACAGGCTCATTGGAGCTGACAACCACAACACACAAAGCTGGTTGAGATAGCCCTGCCCTCAAGGAGTCCACAGATCACAGGACAAATGACTCCAGGCTTAGGATCTTTTTTATAATCTCTCAATCTTAGAATCTCTGGCTCAATTCCAGTGAGCTAGTCGTCTGACAATTAAACCTCTGATTCTCCCTTACCACCACTGTGAAATTCAAGTCTCTACTCCTTCTCTCTGTTCTGTCACACCTGCTCAGAAAACCAATGCTGCTTTCCCCAAGGCCTAACCCTAGGTCTTTAAACATTACGGATACTTCTTTTTTTGTTTGTTTGGTTTGGGGGTTTTTTTTGCGAGGCAATGAGGGTTAAGTGACTTTCCCAGGGTCACACAGCTGGTAAATGTCAAGTGTATGAGGCCGGATTTGAACTCAGGTCTTCCTGAATCCAGGGCCGGTGCTTTATCCACTGCACCACCTAGCTGTCCCCTAAATACTTCTATGAACTGATGCAAAGTGAAGTGAGCAGAACCAGGAGAACAATTGACATAGTAACAGCAATAATGTAAAGATGTCAACTGGGAAAGACTTAGTAACTCTGACCAATACAATGATCCACCACGGTTCCAAAAGACTCATAATGGAAAATGCTTTCCACTTCCAGATAGGGAGTTGATGGACTCAGATTGCAGATGGAAGCATACTTCCTTTTTCTTTTTCTTTTACTTCTTCTATACACACACATGCAACATGGCTAATGTAGGAACATGTTTTGCATGATTTCATATGTATAATGGGTATTGTACATCTTATCTTCTCAATGGGTAAAGGAGAGGGTGGAGGGAGGGGAAATTTTTGGAACAAAATAAAAATAAAATTGAATTTTAAAAATTAAATAACATCTTTTTAAAAAAAACCTTGAACATTAGATACATCATGCAAGACTGTCCATAAGGTATCATTCACCCTCCTTACATGACTAAATTACTTCCTTTTTTTTTCTTTTTTTTAATAAAAGTATTTTATTATTTTCCAGTTACGTGTAAAGATAGTTTTCAACATTTGTTTTCATAGGATTTTTAGTTCCAAATTTTTCTCCCATCCTCCCTTCCCTCTCCTCTCCCAAAGACAGAAAGCAATCTGATATAGGTTATAAATGTACAATCACATTAAACATATTTCACATTAGTCATGTTGTGAAAGAAGAATCAGAACACGAGAAAACATTAAAAAAGAAAAAAAATAGCCAAAAAGTAGAAACCATATGTTGCAATCTGCATTCAGAATCCACAGTTCCTATTTCTGGATGTGGAGAACATTTTCTATCATGAGTTCTTTGAAATTGTTTTGGATCATTGAACTGCTGAGAAGAGACAAGTCTATCACAGTCGATCATCACACAATGTTGCTGTTACTGTGTACAATGTTCTCCGGGTTCTGCTCATCTCACTCAGTATCAGTTCATGTAAGTCCTTCCAGATTTCTCTGAAATCCTCCTACTCGTTGTTTCTTTCTTTTTTTAATCAGTTATTTGTTGTTTATTCAGTATTCAGGTTAGTATGACACTTGAGTAATTGGTTGTATCTTTGTATATAGATTCTTTTATATAATACGGAATATATAATATAGAAATTAACATATATATGTGGAGAGAGAGAGAGAGAGAGAGAGAGAGAGAGAGAGAGAGAAAGAAAATCAGGTCTTCTGGAAAGGTGATACATGGGGCAGCATATTCAAAGGCTTTAAAATGGCAGCTCCTTCTGGATTCCCCAAAGAGTATCTGCACTCTTCTTTAAATGGGCCTCCTCCTCTGGATTCAGGGTTACCTTCTCTACATCTGAAATTCCATTGTGCCCCAAGACACAGGGGATACTAAGGAAGACATCTTCATTAATACCATATAGGCCCTTAATCATGGTGGAAATTCGATGCACTCTCCTAAGATTCTTCATGATGCTTTCTGCCAGATCTGCCACAGACAATCCAGTGGCCCAGGAAGTGTAGCCCTTCAGCTTGATCACCTCATAAGCACTTTCAACCACCTGTTTATGAACTTCTTTCCAATTCTCTGAATCAGCATCAGTTCCCAAAGCAGGATAAAGATTCTTCAGAGACACACCAGCAACATTCACACCACTCCATACAGGAAGACTGGAGTCTCCATGTTCCCCAAGGACCCAGCCATGACAACTTGAAGAATGGACACCAAGTCTCTCCCTTGTTAGGTAACAGAAATGGGCAGAATCCAGATTGCAACCACTTCCAATAACACGGTTTTTAGGAAAGCCACTTAGCTTCCAGGCCACATATGTCAAAATATCCACTGGATGGGAAACAATAAGCAGCTTACAATTAGGGAAATATTTAACAATATTGGGGATGATAATTTAAAGATATTTCACATTACGCTGGATCAAATTAAGATGACTTTCTCCCCCCTGTTGATGTACCCCAGCTGTAATGACAACCAGCTTTGAGTTTGCAGTCACACTGTAGTCTTTGCCAGAAACAATTTTGGGTGTTTTGAGGAAAAGGCCACCATGTTAGAGATCTATCATCTCTCCCTTCAGTTTGTCTTCTATGACATCACCTAGGGCACATTTGTCAGCCAAATGCTTCATTAAGCTACTGATGGCACATGCCATGCCAACTGCACCAACCTCAACAACAGTGATCTTGTTTTGGGGAACCTGGTCTTCCTTTAGGACATTCAGAATCAGATGATCCTTGACAGTCGTTGCCATTTATGGGGCAGTCTAGGTTGCTGGTCAGGTTGAGAGGAGATCTGAGTTAGATGTGAGACTGCTGCTCCCAGACTCGCGCCCTGCTCCTCATTTCTTACAGCACAATAGTATTCCATTACATTCACATACCACAACTTGTTCAGTCATTCCCCAATGGATGGGCATCCCCTCAATTTCCAATTCTTTGCCACCACAAAGAAAGCTGCTATAAATATTTGTATACATGTGGGTCCTTTTCCTTCTTCTATGATCTCTGTGGGATACAGACTGTGGGTCAAAGGGCATGCACAGTCCCAAAGCCCTTTGGGGATTCATTTCCTTTTCTAATCATGCATCTCCAAATCTCAAGCCTCAGTCTGTTCTTTACAACCTCCATACATTACTTCTAGTGATCAAGGTGAATGGGACAAAGGTTCCAGATGACAAAAAGAAAAGCGGAGCTGCTCTTTGTCCTTTGCTCTAGTTGTTTGTTGGGTGGTTTGTTTTATTGGGAGAAGGTGGATGTAGGGCAAAGAGAATGATCTTTGACTGGAAGAATGTACCTAATGGTGAGCTGATACTGATGACATATATGTCCCAACCATTGTGCCGGTACTCAGGCCCTCTTCGGCACACCTCTCCCATCAGAATGCACACTCTGCCTCTGAACCTGGGCCTCTAAGAGGTGAGTGTTTGCTTTATCTTTCTTGAAACTAGGTCACCTGTCTCAGCTACCTGGAGGTGAAAGGTCAAGTCATCCATACCCAAGTGAGCCACATTTTTCAGGGCTGTGGTTTAAATTGTATATAGAGGGGCAGCTAGGTGGTGCAGTAGATATAGCACCAGCCCTGGATTCAGGAGGATCTGAGTTCAAATCCGACCTCGGACACTTAACAGCTGTGTGACCCTGAGCAAGTCACTTAACGCCAATTGCCTCACAAAAAAAAAGAAAAAAAATTGTATATAGAAACCAACCAATCAGAACTTATAATGCCCCTGCTATGTTCTAGGCATTGTACAAAGCACAGGATATATAGAAACAAACCCATCCCTGTCCTTGTGGAGCTTAAATTGTAACAAGGGATAACTTGTTACAATTAATAATAAAATGTAATAGTTAGCACATAGACATACAGTATATATATATATATATTTTTTTTTTTAATTTTTGTTTTTGTGGGGCAATGAGAGTTAAGTGACTTGCCCAGGGTCACACAGCTAGTAAGTGTCAAGTGTCTGATACTGGATTTGAACTCAGGTCCTCCTGAATCCAGGGCCAGTGCTTTATCCACTGCGCCACTTAGCTGCCCTCATACAGTATATATAAACTATATTACAAGGCATCTAAAGGGAGGAAGCAGAAAAGGCCAAAGGAACCAGGAAAGGCCCCATGACAAAGGTATCCCTTGGGCTGAGTCCTGCATGAAATAAGAGACTGCAGGAGGCAGAGGCAAGGGAAAAGTGCATTCCAAAGATGAAAGACAGCCGGTGCAAAGGAACATCGATGGGAGGTGGAGGTGAAGAACAGGTAAAAAGGGCCACGGCAGCACATGGGAAACAGAACCTGCTATCAATGAAATCAGCAGCATCTGGTTGGAGCATGTCCTGATCACAGCCAGAAATGAGCTAACTATGGGTTCAGGACTGTACCAAGCTGCACCACCAAGATGGAGCCAAAACCCAGGAACTCCTGCAGAAGGTGTGTCCGATCTAAATCACTGCAACCAGGAGCAAGCCAGGCCTGCCAACAATATCCAAGATTACAGGAGAAATCAGAGTATGATCTGAGCACAAAGCTTCAAATCTAAAAAATGGGGAGGGAAATGTGAATAAACAGAAGAAAATACTGAACATAATGGGAAAAAATACTATAGATGGATAGAAGACAAAAAGACAAACCCAGAAGAAAGCTACTCTAAAGCAAGTCCAAACAGAAGCTCAGAGGGAAAATGGCCTGGCCACAAGGACATAAGAGAATGAAGCAAGAGATACAAAATATGATATTAAGTGAAATGAGACCTAGGGAGGACAAAATGAAAAAGATCATAAAACAGAAAGCGGCCTTACCCAAGAATTGAACTCCCTAAAAACTAATATAGGCCAACCAGAAAACAATAGCTTGATGAGACAAAAAAATATATTATTTCCTGTTCTGTTAAACTTGGCAACTTATATTTTTATAAAAATTCATCCATCTCACTTAGACAGTTTTATTGGCATAGAGTTGGGTGAAAATGCTCCTAATAATTACTTTAATTTCATCTTCATGAATTGTACATTCACCCTTTTCATTTTTGATACTGATAATTTAGGTTTCTTTCTTTCTTTTTTTTTGTGAGGCAATTGGGGTTAAGTGACTTGTTCAGGGTCACACAGCTAGTAAGTGTCAAGTGTCTGAGGCGGGATTTGAACTCAGGTCCTCCTGACTCCAGGGCCAGTACTCTATCCACTGCACCACCTAGCTGCCCCAAGTTTCTTTCTTTTTTTTTTAAATCAATTTAGTTAATGGTTCATCTATTTTACTGATTTTTAAAAACAACCCCTAGTTTTATCTATTAATTCAATGGATTTTTTCACTTTAAATTTTGTCAATCTCACCTCTGATTTTCAAGATTTCTATTTTGGTGCTTAATTGTTTGTTTGTTTTATTTAGTTATATGCCTATCATACCTTGATGAAAGAGTTTAGAGTTAGAAACTTCCGAGTGATATTTTGACTGCATCCCTCAAATTTTGGTATGTTGTCTTATTGTGTGTGTGTGTGTATAACATGGCTAATGCAAAAATGTTTTGCATGATTTCCTATGTATAATGGGTATTGTACATTTTGCCTTCTCAATGGGTGGGGGAGAGGATGGAGGGAGGGAAAAATTTGGTACTAAAAATAAAAATAAAATTGAATTTTGGGGCAGCTAGGTGGCGCAGTGGGTAAAGCACCAGCCCTGGATTCAGGAGGACCTGAGTTCAAATCCAGCCTCAGACACTTAACACTTACTAGTTGTGTGACCCTGGGCAAGTCACTTAACCCCCACTGCCCCGCAAAAAAAAAAATTTGAATTTTAAAAATTAAATAGGGGGAAACGAGGTGGAACTGTAGATAAAGCACCGGCCCTGGATTCAGGAGGACCTGAGTTCAAATCCATCCAGCATCAGACACTAAACACTTACTAGCTATGTGACCCTGGGCAAGTCACTTAACCCTCATTGCTCAGCAAAAATAAATAAATAAGTGCATGAATGCATGAATGTATAAATAAATAAAAGATCTTACAAATCAAAACAGAACATTACATGGAACCACAACCTTGCTTAGTTGCTTATGATTTCTCACAGTTGTTTTGGTGGGTTTTTTTATGATTCTCTTGGCTCCTGTGTTTGTAGCTTTAATGGGGCTAACCTAGAAGCTTCTCCAATAAGATCAGGGGTGAAGCAAGAATGTCTATTATCATCATTAATATTAGTAGAAATGCTAGCAATAGCCATAAGATGATAAAAAAATAAATTGAAGAAATAACCATAGGCAAATAAGAAACAACAAATGTTACTTTTTGAAAATGATATGCTAGTTTACTTAAAGAACCTTAGAGAGTCAACTAAATATCTAATCAAAACAATTAACAACTTCAGCAAAGTTATAGGTTATCAAATAAAGCCACACAAATACCAACAATTCTGCACATTGCCAACAAAGCCCAACAGAAATAGTTAGAGAAATTCCTTTTAAAATAACTGCAAATAGTAAAAAATACTGGAGAATCTACCTGCCAAGAAAAACACAGGAACCACATGAACATAATTACAAAACACTCTTCACACAAGTAAAGACAGATTTAAATAATCAGAAAAATATTCATTGTTCATGGGAAGGCTGAGCCAATATAATAAAAATAACATTATTACCTAAATTAATGTACTTATTCAGTGCCATATCAATTAAACCACCAAAGAATTACTTTACAGAGCTGAAAAAAATAATAAAATTCATCAGAAGAAACAAAAGGTCAAGAATATCAAGGTAACCAGTGGGGGAGGGAAAGGAACATAGCAGTATCAGATCTTAAACTATATTACAGCGGCAGCTAGGTGGCGCAGTGGATAAAGCACCGGCCCTGTATTCAGGAGGACCTGAGTTCAAATACAACCTCAGACACTTGACACTTACTAGCTGTGCGACCCTGGACAAGTCACTTAATCCTCACTGCCCTGCAAAAACAAAACAAAACCAAAAAACCAAAAAACAAAACACCCTATATTACAAAACAGCAATCATCAAAATAATTTGATACCGGGTAACAAATAGAAAGGCTGATCAGTGGAACAAATAAGATACATAATATAAATAAACCAATGAGCACATTAACCTAGTGTTTGATAAACCCAAATTCCCAAGTATCAGGAAGAGAAATCACTATTTAACCAAACTGTCATGGGGTGCAGAGCATCCCAGAATTTCTCTGGGGCACACCGAGGAATCTTCTCCTTGAGAAACTAAACCAGAGGACAGATAATGCCTAGAGAGATAAGCTGAACCAAATCGGACTGAGCTAGCTTGGGATTCCTACCCTTCATTCTGGTCTCCCTTACCCTGGGGAGATAAGTTTGGGTGTGGTTTCGGCCTTTGTGTTCTGAAGAGGGATCTGTAGCCACCCCTCACCCAATTCCTTTAGTCACTACCAGTGGGGGATGGTCCTCCACTCCTCACCCAATTCCCCCAGCTACCACCAGTGGGGGATGGTCCTCTCTCACTAAAGGAACTTTTCACGGGCAGATGGGCCACCCCCATCAGTCCCCTATAAAAGTACTTTCCAGTCTCCTGTTCGAGGAGATTTGGTACCTCTGAGCCATGTGCTTTATGCCAAATCTCCCCATGAAAAGTCCAAGGATTTCTTTCATGGTTTCCCTGCCCCCACCCTTCCCTTCCCTTGCTCCTAAATAAACTATCACCTTATTCTAACTACGTTTTGTGTGCAAGAGGGTGTAATTCTTTAAAGAGGAATTCCTAAGAACCCCAACCCGTACCCCATTTTCCCACCATATCAAAACTGTTGGGAAAACCAAAAAACAGTCTGAAAGAAACTAAATACAGACCAACATTTTATACTGTATTATCAAGAGAAGCTCAAACTGGGTCATAAAGGGTGACATAATAAGCAAATTACTGGGACATGAAGAAGTTACCCGTCAGATCTATGGAAGAGGGAAAGTTAGAGGTTCACAGAAGGTAAAATGGATAATTTTACTTGCATAAAACTAAAAAGTTTTTGCAGAAACAAAACCAATTCAACTAAAATGGGAAGAAAAGCAGGAAGTTGTGGGGGAGAGGAGAACCTTTGAAGTAGGTTTCTCTGATAAAAGTCTCTTTCATAAGGTATGTAAGGAACTGAGTCAAATTTACAAGAATATGAGCTATTCCCAACTCATCAAGGGATATGAATAGGTAGTTTTCATTTTTTTTTAATTTATTTTTTTTTTTTGCGGGGCAATGGGGGCCAAGCGACTTGCCCAGGCTCACACAAGTAGCACGTGTCAAGTGTCAGAGACCGAACCTGAACCCAGGTCCTCCTGAATCCAGGGCCAGTGCTCCATCCACTGCGCCATCCAGCCGCCCCAATAGGTAGTTTTCAAAGGAAGAAATCCAGGCTATCACTAATAATTAGAGAAATGCAAATTAAAACAACTCTGAGCTACCACCCTACACTCATTAGATTGGCTAACATGACAAAAGGAGAAGGATAAATACTGGAGTTGCTGTGGGAAAACAAGTATACTAATGTACTGTTAGCGGAACTGTGAACTAATTCAACCATTTTGGAGTTTTTGGTTTGTTTTGTATTTGGGTTGTTTTGTTGGGCAATTGGGGTTAAGTGACTTGCCCAGGGTCACACAGCTAGCAAGTATTAAGTGTCTGAGGCCGGATTTGAACTCAGGTCCTCCTGACTCCAGGGCCAGTGCTCTATCCACTGTGCCACCTAGATGCCCCAATTCAACCATTTTGGAAAGCGATTGGGACTACACAGAAAAGGGTACTTAACTGTTCATATCCTTTGAACTAGCAACACTGCTACTAGGTCTATACCCTAAAGAGATCAAATAAAGAGGAAAGGAACTTATATATACAAAAATATTTACAGCAACCCTGTTCATAGTGGAAAAAAATTGGAAACTAAGGGGATGTCCATCAATTGGGAAATGTTTGAACAAATTATGGAATATGAATGTGATGGAATGCTATTGTGCTCTAAGAAATGATGAAGGGGATGGTTTCAGAGAAACTTGGGAAAATTTGTATGAACTGGTACAAAATGAATTGAGCAGAACCAGGAAAACAATTTATCCACTAATAACATCATAAAGATAATGAACTTCGAAAGACTTAGTAACTGTGACTGGCATAATGACCAACCACAACTCCAAAGAATGAATGATGAAACATGCCAAGTACCTCCAGAAAGAGAAATGATGGATTCAACATATTGTAGCTTATTTTCTTTTTCTTCCTTCCTTTTTTTTTTTTTTTTTTGGCCACGATTAATACAGGAACTTGTTCTACATGACTATACATATTTGTAATTGATGTTGTTCTTCCTTGCCTTCTCACTGGGTGGAGGAGGTAGCAGAAGGAAGGAGATAATTCAGAACTAAACATAACTGAATCAAAAAAAAATTAATACATAGGAATAAGTGTACATGTCCTTAATATGTTTAAGTAGTATAGATCTGAAATCAAAGCCAGTATTATATGCAGGGAAGAAAGGCTCAGCCTTTCCAGTAAGATCAGGGGTAAAACAAGAATAGCTATCATCACCACTATTATTCAATATAGTTCCAAGAATGAAGCTATAACAGTAAGAAAATTTAAAGCAAATTGAGGAAATAAGGATAAACAAACTATATACATATAAAGATATAGACATGTAAAAAAAACCAACAAAACTATCGCTTTTTTGATGATTATCTTTCCTAAGGAACCTTAAGGTATCAACTAAAAAACCTGAAATTATTTATAATCAGTGAAGTTACAGGATGTTAAATAAACTCACGTAAATCATAGCCTTTCTATCACCAACAAAATACGGCAAGAGAAATTCTATTAAAATTAACTACAGAATATACAAAATATTTAGGAAACAGGCAAATGGGAAAAAAATCTTTACAGAAAGTTTTTTCAGATAAAGGTCTCATGTCCAAGATCTATAGGGAGACAAATAAAATAACAAGAGCCATTTCTTCATTTATAAATGGTCAAAGAATATGAACAGGTAAAGGGGGAAAAAAAGTCCAAGAAATCAACAACCAAAGAAAAAACTTCTCCAAATAACTAATAAGAGACAGAAATCAAACCAGCTCTGAAGTCATAACTCACAACCATCATATTGGAAAAGATAACAAAAAAGAGAGGTTTTTGGAGGGCTTCCAGTAGATAGGCATACCAATGCTAGAGATGTGAATTGGCACACCTATTCTAGAAAGCAATTTTGAATTTTGTCCAAAAATATCACTAATCTGTACATATCCTTTGACCCAATGATTCTACTACTAGGCCTATATCCCAAGACAATCAAAGGTAGGTAGAAAAGACCCATATGTATAAAAATATTTAAAACAGCTTTTTTGGTGGTGAAAAAGAACTGGAAGTAAAGGGGGTATTCCTCAGTTGAGAAATGACTAAATAAATTATGATACGTGAATATAATGAAGTATTACTACACCATAAGAAATAATGAAAGAAATGGTTTTAGGGAAACCTGAGTGAAGTGAGTAGAAACAGGGGAACAATTTATGTAATTAAGAACTTGGGGGGGGGGATCGGAGCCAGGCAGTACGGTAGATAAAGCACCAGCCCTGGATTCAGGAGGACCTGAGTTCAAATCTGGCCTCAGACACTTGATATTTACTAGCTGTGTGACCCTGGGCAAGTCACTTAATCCCAATTGCCTCAGGGGAAAAAAATTTAGACTGTGAAGAAAAATAACTGAAAGACTTGAAAATTTTGATCAGTACAGCCACCAGTAATGATTGCAGAGGACCACCTCCTGACATAGTCTGCAGTTTCATATATAATTTTCTCTTTTTGCTCTACTTTGTAAATGGAAATGCCCATTTTATTTGATATTTGCAAAAGTTCAGAAAAAAGTTTGAATAATAAAGGGGTGTGTGTGTGTGTGTGTGTGTGTGTGTGTGTGTGTGTGTGTGTGCGCGTGTGCGTGTGTGTTTTGTGGCCCATGTGGGTTATATTCGTCTATATGGGTATATCTAGGTGTGGCTCACAAGGAGTGAATAGCTATAACTATAGTCTCCTCCACTCACCCTTTTTCAGAGGAGACTGATTCTTGTCAAGATGGGAGGGGAACAGGAGATCGGGGCCAGTGGCTAGGTACCTCACTAGAATTCTACCTCTCTGGCCCCCTAAATAGTTATGCTAGAGGAGATGACATTTGGGTGCGAGATGTACTCATGCTCCGTATCTCTTAACAGGGAAGAAACGCCCTAAGACCCAGGGCTCGACTCCCATCCTGCCAAATGCCAGGTCTACAAAGACCACACCTTGGAATAGCAAAAAATAAAAACTTTTATCCAAACTGACAACAAACAAAATCGGAAAAATGTACAAATGAGAACATAACAGAAAATGCCTAGAGTGAATAAGCTTTCCCACTGGGAGTAAGATAGCTGAACCTCTTGAACGCAAGCTCCCACCTCCAGGTGAAAGTGCCCAGAGCTTCTAGGGCTGGTGACAGGGACATGAGCAAGGTATTCAATTCTCTCTTCCCTGGGTTTCTCCCTTTAGGGACCTCCCTGAAGAGAAGTTGGAATTGTGTGTCTTCTCTCTCCAGGCTGGAAGCCGGAAGATCAAGCTTTCTCTTCTTTCCAGTTCTCTGCCACATGCTCCCTCACAAAGGAATGGAAGATTGAAGAATAACTCTTATGCAGTAGAGTTCTGAGCCAAGAGTTACAGTAAAGTAAGATGGATGAGCCAGGCCAGAGGGTCTGAGGCCCCTTCTAGCTCAGCCATGATCTGTAAAATGGGAACAGTAATGCTTGTAACAACTACCACACATCATTGTTCCAAGAATCAAACGTAAATGTTACATCAACAAAACTCTACGCAAACTTTTAAGGCGCCTTATAATGAATGCTCAGATTTATACAATGCTTTACTGTTTGATCCTCACAGCAACTCTGTGATGATCAACAGATGAGGAAACTGAGGCTAGTGACTTAGCATTGCAGTGTTTGGAAGCGTCAGAGGCAGGATTCAAACCTAGGACTTCCTGGTTCCTGATTCAAGGAGCTGCCTGTCAATACTGGCCTGTCTCAGCCACTTGTATTGCTCAGTGGCAGAGGAAACCACTAAGAATTAACTCTCCAGTCATCAAATAACATGACAAATGGAACATTTTCTGTTTTTTTTTTTTTTACTCCTTTAGCCCTGATAAAGCCACGTAAATGCTCACCTTTACTGCCCCATGATAACGCTGGAGGCCAAAGTTCCCGAAACAGCCATGACTGCTAGCCACTGAGATGACATGTCAGCAGTGTGAGATGACGACAGCCTGCAGAATGTATGTAGTTCCTGGCCACCTGACTGGGGGAGTCAGTGTGCCCCTCCCCTGCCAGGCTGGCTGTACCCCATCAGCTGGGACACCTTCCAACTCACCACAGTTTGCCCTCCTGGAGATAAGAGTCACAGTCTGAATGTTGGAGGTAGAAGGGACCCCAGAGATCCTCTAAGGCCAACCCCTGTATTTTACAAGATAAGGAAACTGAGGCCCAGATCAGGAAAGCGATGTTCCCCAAGCCATGGATAAAAGCAGAGGCAAAGTCAGGACCCTCCTTCTCTGACCAGCTCATCGGCTACTCTTTCCACTGGCATTACATAGGAAGAGGGCTAAAGAGAAGATACAACATGGGCTATAGCTCTGGTCCTCTTATCTCAGAGCAGCATTCTTCTGGAAATCACCAAACAACATCTGTCTCTGTGACAGACTGGGCTAACCTTAGCAGAGGAAGGGGAAGCACTGAGGAGGTCCCAGGAAGGCCCCCTTCCCAAAATAAGCTATTTCTTTCCCCCAACCTTCTTCTGAAATTCTTACCATAATGATCCATTCCCATGAAATTCAGTTACCCAGGGGGGAGGAAGTATATTTCACACTGTAGTGTGAATTCATTTTAAAGTCTTTGCTTGGGGGGGGGGGAGGAGCAGCTAGATGGCGAAGTAGATAAAGCACCAGCCCTGGATTCAGGAGTACCTGAGTTCAAATCCGGCTTCTGACACTTGACACTTACTAGCTGTGTGACCCTGGGCAAGTCACGGAGGAGGAGGAGGAGGAGCAGGAGGAGGAGGAGGAGGAGGAGGAGGACGAGGAGGAGGAGAAGAAGAAGAAGAAGAAGAAGAAGAAGAAGAAGAAGAAGAAGAAGAAGAAGAAGAAGAAGAAGAAGAAGAAGAAGAAGAAGAAGAAGAAGGAGAAGAAGAAGAAGGAGAAGAAGAAGAAGAAGAAGAAGAAGAAGAAGAAGAAGAAGAAGAAGAAGAAGAAGAAGAAGAAGTCGTCCAGAATGAATGAACATTTGTTTCTTACAGATGGGAGGAATTCCAGAGGGCACTGGGGAAGGAGTGAGACATGGATGGGGAAGGGTGGAAGATGAGGATGAGGAATGGGAAATAGAGGTTAGGGAATGTAGTCCTAGTTAGCTGATGGTTAAGTAATACAAGGATACCCAGAGTAGCACATGGTGGCTTAGCCTTGGGGGCATAATGGATGGAAGATGAATCAGAATTTTCATGTGGAATGCTTAGAAATCTCCAAAGAAAATCCCAGACTCTTCCACTCACTAGTTCCACAACACATTTAATAAGAGCAATCATATTTCATATCTGTATTTTGTGAATTGACTCCCTTTGTATTTTCACACTACAGTCACTTCCCAATGAACCATCCCCATCCAAGGAACCATCATCTATAAGAAAAACTGCTCAACAAAACCAGTTCGCACAGAGATGGTGTCTGATGTGGGATGAAGCATCTCATACCCATTGTTTACCACCTCCACCAACGAGAGGACGAAAAGTATGTTCCTTCTTTCCTTGGAACCAAGATATATTATTGTATTTATTCTTGGTTCCACAATACTCCACGAGCAAAGAAACACCTCACCTCCACATCTAGTTGACAACAATAAATAATGAAAATAAGTTCTTTGAGCTATTTACCCTCCACCCCTAGCAAGTACACTCTAGGTGAGCTCACTCTCCCAAGCAGTAACTTTGCAGTGTCCCAGAGTCTTTCCCACACATATACACCACCCATGTATTTTACTAGCTGAAGCCCTGCCCAAGAACCTTTAATCCACATTCACGCATGTCCTGAGCTCCAGCCAGGCCAGGATCATTTCAATCAGCTATCAGTCCCAAAATTGGTAGAGGAGGGGGAAATATGGGAAGAAGTGAGGATGGAGTAAGATGCTTCCAATTGTACCATTTAATAAAAAGGCTGTTCGGTTTTTTGGTCATCTTCCTAGAGGTTAGAAACTGGACCATTAATTCAACTCAGTAAATCTTTATTGAGCATCCCTGGAAGTCATGGAGCCATGAAAAGAACACCAGAGTTGGCAGCATGACAGTTGGCCTCCTTGCTCATGACAGTCGTGACAGCATGGCATGACATTTATTTCCTTAGAGATCTCAGGTAAATTACTTAATGCTTCTGAGCCTCGGTTTCCCCCTCTGTAACAGGAGGTTAGAATAAATATCCCTGAGTTCCCTTCCAGATCCGCATCTACCATCCTCCAATGCGATATACAAGCACTCTCTCAAACTTATCTTCTAATTGTAATTCCATGACCAAAGACTCAGAAGGAACTTGTCCAATGTCTTTGAAAGCTATCAGATCCTTCCATTTCTTTTTTTGTTTGTTTGTTTGGTTTTGGTTTTGTTTTGTTTTGCAGAACAATGAGGATTAAGTGACTTGCCCAGGGTCACACAGCTAGTAAGTGTCAAGTGTCTGAGGCTGGATTTGAACTCAGGTCCTCCTGAATCCAGGGCCGGTGTTTTATCCACTACACCACCTAGCTGCCCCTATCTTTACAATATACACTGCAACCTTCCCACTACACCTAATTCCAACTAGTATTACATGGTCCTATTTGAACCTATACCATAGTTTTAATAAAGTTTGTTCTTATTGTTGCTGTTCAGTCATGTTCAGCTCTTTGTGATCCCATTTGGGGTTTTCTTGGCAAAGATACTGGAGTGATTTGCCATTTCCTTCTCCAGCTCATTTTATAGATGAGGAAACTGAGGCAAACAGACTAAAGTGACTTGCCCAGGGTCACATACCTAGTAAGTATCTGAGCTGGATTTGAACTCATGAAGACGAGTCTTCCTGATGCCAGGCCCAGCACTCTATCCACTTACTAGCAGTAAATGTACCAGAATACTAACTTTTATTAACTTTTATTAAATGTGCTCCTTTCCTATAGGTGTGTGAAGGGGTTTATCAACAAACCAATTCAAGAAGCATTAAGTGCCTACTATGGTCCAGACCCTATGCTAGGGGATATGGAGAGAAACAACAGCCCTCATGGGGCTCACAGTCTGACGAGGGAGACAACCTATAAAGAACTATGTGAAAAGAAGCTATAGACTGGAGGGAAGGTGCTACCATTGAGGGGGTCAGGAAAGGTCTCCTGTAGACAGTGGTGTTTTAGCCAGAAGACAGATGAGGAGGGAGAGAATAGATGCCTGGAGTCTGGAGCAAGGAGGCCAAATGGCACCACAAGATGAAAGGGGCGGGAGACAGACAGACAGACAGACACGCAGGCACAGAAAGACCCTTTGAGATTTGTCCCTTCGTGAAACTGTTAGAGATGGTTTTATTTCATAAAAGAAGAGAGGGGAAAAGCTCATTTAAAATAACCCTGGAGTGTGACAAGAAAGTGGGAAAACATAAAAATTCACAGTTAGGCGCCTCCCCTACATTATCCAAATGCAGCTCCAAAATATCAGATTCTCCAGAATCACAGACACATCCACAAAGCCCCCCCCACCCCCCCACCTGCTGCCTCAGGGGAAAATCTGTGAAAAGCAGAAATACCAAATCTGAGGAAGTGACCTAGCCCAAGGTACAGTGTCAGGGATTAGTGTCCTCACTTTCAAATCCTATTTTAAGGATTCATTCAATTGGGTATGGCCAGAGGGCAGAATTATTTCACTCACCCCCACCATAAATAATTAACAGAATGGTTCGGACAGAAACACCGGATGTGAACTCAATCCCATAATTCTGAGTAAATGCAGCTAGAGGACTGCATTCAAATCCTGGTTCTGTGACTTCCTGTTTATGTCATCCTCAGCAAGACACTTCACTGCTCTGAACCTTAGCTCCCCAAGCTATAAGGGAGTTAAATCAGATGATTTTGTCCCTGCTAGCTCTACATAAACACGTGTGTGTGCACAGAGAGAGAGAAAGAGACAGAGAAACAGAGTTTAGGATCAATGACCCTCGCGTATGCCCTTTGTGGGTACTGGATGCATGTACCAGTCAACAAGCACAGGAAATCTCCACCATATAGTTTATTTGATATGTTACCTTATTTATTATTGTCCCAGATTCTAAGGCAATTAAGGGGCATATTCTGATTTTCCTCTTCAATTACCAATTTTGCAACTCTAATCAATTAGCTATGAGCCCCCCTATCCCACCTTGTAGTTTATTAATTATCATCTGTTAAACAAACTGGTAAAATCTGTTTTCATATAAATATTTACTCATCTCTCTAAATCCAAGGGCCTTAACCTTTTTTTTTTTGTTAAGGTCACAAACATCTTTGGCTATCAGCAGAGCTTACAGATTCCTTAAAATAATCCTTCAGTAAAGACCTAAAAGGGCACCAGGTGAAACGGTGATCAAGAAGATGAAGGAGAAACACTAGCATGCATCCCCATTCAGTCCAGAAATGCACGGATGGCCAGGTGCCTGTGGAAGTTCAAAGTGGGGAACTCTCAGAAGACAGGGGACAAGCTCTGGTAAATGGGACCTGAAGCCAGTGAGGCCTTGGCCCTGGCTGTCATTGCTTTCAGAACAGAGCCAGCCCCCCAGTAGATTACTGTACAGGGGAACCTAGCCAGGCAGGGCAAATAGGCACTGAGGCTCCCCACCTGCTGGGGGCTCCTCAAAGAGGCCTGAAGCCCACCCTCCTGAAAGAGCCACAGCAGGAAACAGAGACAGCCCAGGGTTGCACACCCAGATTGCATAGGGGATGGGGGTGGGAGCATCTCCAGGAGGCGTAAGACCAGCTTGATCTTCAACATCGAGTTGGGGCCTGTCAGGGCCATGGCAAGAGGGTGGAGCTGATTCCTGGATGGGATTATGCAAGAAGGAGATCTGAGGGCAGCACTGGCATGGGGCCACGGGGAGGCAGAGACAAAAGCCAGAGAGGGTGGTAGAGGTCAGGAAATGGGTCCATCCAGAACTATAATGGGAACAGCATCCAGAATAAAGCAGGAACTTGAGCCAAGATGGCCCATCAAGGAGAGGAAGGCCCTGAACAAAGTCCCAATCCAGGACCTGAGGCTGGAGACATGAATAAAGCACAGAAGACGCCAGCTACTTTGGAGAAACACTATGGGTTAAGAGAGCCCAAGAGGTAAACCAGGAAAAGAGAGGAATGCATCATAAGAATAAGGAGCGCCTCAGAGAACCAGCTGCAAGGACACCAAGAATAGATGGAAGAAATGAAACAAGAAATCAAAATGAATTAGAACTACTGAGGAAAGAATGGACATGGGACTGGACAGCTTAAAGTGAGAAACAGAATGGGTCAAACAGAACTCCTTGATTCTGTGGGACAAGAAGAAATATGAGAACAAAGTCAAAAGAGTAAAATTTACAAGAAGCTAAAAGGTATCTACTATCAAAAACCACTGATTTAGGGAAAAGGTTGAGGAGGAATAATTTAAGAATCATCAGACATCTTGGAAACCATGCAAGATAAACCAGAAGAGCATGTTTCCAAAAAATCATAAAACTGCCCAGATGGAAAAGGTCAATCAACTGGTCACCTCTTGAGAGAAGCCACAAAGGGAAAACACCCAGTAATATCAAAGCCAAAATCCAGAGCTCCTAAGTCCTGGAAGAAATACCACAAGCGGCCACAAAACAAGAGTTAAGGTATGAAAAAAAGTCAGTAATAAATAAATCTGCAAAGACTTCAGAGGTAAGCTGCTCCACCCAGTCTGAAGTGCACAAAAACGAGGCTAGGAAAGGGAGAAGGGAGGAAGGGGGCCGAGGGGCTGAACCAGACATTGCTGGCTCAGGAAAACTCAGAAGCAATGAAGGCCAAAGGAGGGGGGTCTCTTGTGAACTCCAGACACCCAGGTGGCGGGAGGTGGGGCAGATGCCTACAAATTAATCTGAGGCAGCCAGAGGTCAGAACAGTGACTTCACAAGCCAGAGCGACTCCAGTAATGGGATGCCTGAAGCCAGGTCCCAGCCCAGACCTGGCAAAACAGACAGGTACACCAGTAGTCCTCAAGGGTGACTGCACAGGGAAACAGTGTGCCTGCATGCGAACTCTTGCAAGCACTGTGAGCCTCAGCAGAAGACAGAGATACCTTAGAGGCCAGTGTTAGAACGGTGGGATCTTAAACCTGCCATGGGGGGGACGGGACCGTCAGGATTATGAGAATCATGTGAAGACAAACAGCTGAGGCCTGAAGCAGGTATGGATTACCAGGACACGGATAAGAATCAATGATAGAGGGTGATACCTAAAAACAGCCCATCCTGATCTCAAGCAGAAGCAACCAGGAGGGAAAGCAAGAAAAGCATTGGTGCCAGGCACATGATCCTCACAATACTCCATGGAGGTAGGCGTTATTATTACCCCCAATTTATAGTGGAGGAAACTGAGGCAAACAGGTTCAGTGACTTGCCCAAGGTCACAGCCCAACATTCCATTCATTGCACCACCTTACTTTGATGCCTCTACCTAACTCTTTCAAAAGTTCTAGAAGATACTGGCTAGAACACAAAAATCTACTGAAAAACTGAAGCTAAAAACATGAGCAAACAGAAGGTGACTCTAAACACAAGAAAAAAAGAAATTTTTGAAAAAGGTAAACTGGGGGGCAGCTAGGTGGTGCAGTGAATAGAGCACCAGCCCTGGATTCTGAAGGACCTGAGTTCAAACCTGGCCTCAGACACTTAACACTTACTAGCTGTATGACCCTGGGCAAGTCACTTAACCCCAATTGCCTCACCAAAAAAAGAAAGAAAGAAAGAAAGAAAGAAAGAAAGAAAGAAAGAAAGAAAGAAAGAAAGAAAGAAAGAAAGAAAGAAAGAGAAAGAAAGAAAAGAAAAGAAAAGAAAAGAAAAGAAAAGAAAAGAAAAGAAAAGAAAAGAAAAGAAAAGAAAAGAAAAGGGTAAACTGGAGACAAAAATCCAGAAGAGAGTAATCCCATAACAACTACAACTGGTGGGGGGGGGGGTGTTATAAAGACTATAAGAGTAGCTAGAAGTGAAAAGTTATAACAAAGTCAACCAATAAACAAAAACAAGTTAAAATTTGAATTAGACATTAATTAAGAGTTTGGGAAGAAAACTTGAAAAGAGAATAAATAGCTTGGAGTAGAAAGTGGAAAAATTAGAGGGAGCAATGGATTCCCTGAAACATAGAATAGAGCCAAAAGGACTCAGTAACCCTATAAGACCAAAAGAAATATTAGAACAAAATCAAAAGTCCCCCAAGTCCAATTCTTAAAACATGATATTGCAGAGGCAGCTAGGTGGCACAGTGGATAAAGCACCCGATCTGGATTCAGGAAGACCTGAGTTCAAATCCAGCCTCAGTCACTTGACACTTACTAGCTGTGTGACCCTGGACAAGTCACTTAACCCTCATTGCCCCACAAAACAAACAAACAAAAAAAACATGACATTGAAAAAGGCAAAAGATACACTTTCAACCAAAAATAACTTAGTCTGCAAAACTATATACAATCCTAGGGGGGTGGGGACAGGGGGTGATGGATTTTTTTAAATCACAAAAGTATTTTATTATTTTCCAGTTACATGTAAAGATAGTTTCCAACATTTGTTTTCATAAGATTTCTGGTTCCAAATTTTTCTCCCTCCCTTCTTTCCCTCCCTACTCCCTAAGACAGAAAGCAATCTGATATGTGTACAATCACATTAAACATATTTTTGGATTAGTCATATTGTGAAAGATGAATCAGAACAAAAGGGAAAAAACCTCATGAAAGAATAACAAAACAAAAAAAGTAGAAACAGTATGGTTCAATCTGCATTCAGAATCCACAGTTCTTTTTTCTGGATGTGGAGAACATTTTCCATCATGAGTTCTTTGAAATTGTCTTGGATCATTGTATTGCTGAGAAGAGCTAAGTCTATCATAATTGATCAGGTGACGGATTTTTAATAACAGATTTTCAGACATTACCAGAGCAGAGTAGAAATTTTTAAATGAAAACTCTGGAGGCAAGAGAAATCTAGAAAGGTAACGGGTATTTAAAAGGAAGTAAATGCTGATTAAGTTTCAAGAAGAAAAGATAAGCATCCCTTTGGAATCCTCAGATAAGAAAAAGAGAGGCAAATAACATAGATGGTCTGGGTGTGGATTTGCTATGTTTTGTTGGTTTTAAGAAAGAATAAAGGGGGGGAGCAGGGAAGAAATACATGAAGGAAGAAATGAAGAAAAAGTGAGGGGAGGAACTTAAAAGTACAATAAGAGTATATGTGAGTGTGAGGTAGCTAGGTGGTGCAGTGGATAGAGCACTGGCCTTGGATTCAGGAGGACCTGAGTTCAAATCCAGCCTCAAACACTTGACAATTACTAGCTGTGTGACCCTGGGCAAGTCACTTTACCCCTGTTGCCCCCCCCCCCAAAAGAGTATATGTGAGTGTAACAAATAATAAAATACTTTTATGGAAAAAAAAGAGTATATGTGAGTGTAACAAATAATAAAATACTTTTATGAAAAAAAAAGAGTATATGTGAGAAGAAGAGTAATCCAAGTTTCAGGCCTTAAGGCATTTCATCAGCTCCTGCTTAAACCTGGTTCCTAATCTGGTAGAGAAGGATGCCAACACAACCTACCTGCAAGAAGGGGAGTTGGCATGACATTTAGGAGAAGAGAGAGAGTGTTCTTTTTGTTTGTTTGCTTTACCAAAAGAGAAAACATTTCCATATATGGAAAGTGGGACAGAAACCAGAGGACTAAATATAAAGCTGTGGTGCTTACATATCCGCGCTTCTTTCAAAAGCATGGGATAACTTCAACATGTTGCTTTCAAAACCGGCCTGCTTCTTTGTTTCCCTCTGAACTTCCTCCTGTTACCTTCTTTCTTCCTTTATTTTTCCTTCTTTCTGTTTATTTTTACACAGATTTATTCTCTGTCCCTCCTACTCTCCTGGCTCCCAACTGGATAATTAAAAAAAAAAAAAGAAAACACTCATAAAAAACGTGCGTAGTTCAACAAAACAAAATCCCGAGTTGACCACGTCCAAAAATGTCTGTTGCGTTATGCATTCTAAGCTATCACCTTCATGGCAGGAGACATATAATGCCTTTAGTCCATCTCTAGTCCTCTGGCATTGCCATTTGTCATTACATTGATCAGAGGTCTAAAGTCTTTCAAAGCTGATTTTCTTTGTAATATTTTGTCATTGTATAAATTGCCCTAGCTCTATTCACTTCACTCTGCATCAGATCATGGAGATCCTCAGTTTCCTCTCATATTGTGCATTTCATTGTTTTTTGTTTTTTTTTTAAGTGAGGCAAATGGGGTTAAGTGACTTGCCCAGGGTCACACAGCTAGTTAGTGTTAAGTGTCTGAGGCCGGATTTGAACTCAGGTACTCCTGACTCCAGGGTGGGTGCTCTATCCACTGCGTCACCTAGCTGCCCCTTCCATTGCCTTTTTGTTGTTGTTTGTTTGTTTTTGTTTTTTGCAGGCAATGGGGATCAAATGACTTGCCCAGGGTCACACAGCTAGTAAGTGTCAAGTGTCTGAGGCCGGATTTGAACTCAGGTCCTCCTGACTTCAGGGCTGGTGCTTTAACCACTGCGCCATCTAACTGCCCCCTTCCATTGCTTTTTATGGCATAATATTACATGACTATAATATATACAATAGTATATGCTATATACTATAATTTATTTAGCTATCCCCCAATAAGTGGGCATCTCCTTGGCTTCCATTTTTGGACTACTCTGAAAAAAAGCTGCTATAAATGCCTGTGTGCACATGGAGATATTATGTGCACTCAACATTACTTCTTTAAGAAAGAAACGAGGGCAGCTAGGTGGCACAGTGAATAGAGCACTGGCCCTGGATTCAGGAGGACATGAATTCAAATCCAACCTCAGACACTTGGCACTTACTAGCTGTGTGACCCAAGGCAAGTCACTTAACCCCAACTGCCTCACCAAAAAAAAATAAAAAGAAAGAAAGAAACAAGGGGTTCCCAACTTGGAGGCAGACCTTTGGAAAGAAAGAAAAGATTTGGGAAGGCAAAAACTTAGAAGATTTCCTGCTGATCTCCCTAGAGATTTGGGAAATTTCCCCTTGGGTGAAATCAAGGCCTCTCTCTTGGGTGAGCTATCTCATTCAAATCAGGAAAACTCATTCACTCAGTGTATTTTCCTGGCACAGAATGAGATGGATTGATAGTGTCATGGAAACAATGAACAGACTTTGAGAGATATTGGAAGATACTATGCCACAGTCCATGAGGTCACAAAGAGTGGGACATGACTGAAAAATGGAACAATAACATTTTTTCATATATTCTAATTTGTCTGACATTTCCCATTTCTGTCTGCTATTCACTTGGACAAATGGGTTTACTCATGACTGATGATTTGAGATGGTCTTCTGGGTAACTGGCATTTGGTCAGAAGAAGCCAAGCCTATGGGTGCAACCTTGGCTTACCCTCCCCTTCTTGAAGGGATAGTGACTAGGGAAGCCAGCAGTTTGTTGCTTTTGAACCTGAAAAAAATCATGCCTTTTAGGGACAAGTCATAAGGGCTCCAGCCCCTAGACTACTAAGCCACTAAGATTTGGAAGTAAAGACATAATATAATTCTCATTTGGTACCCCTTCTCTCTCAGAGAACAGAGAAGGCAGCCTCATGGCCACTTCTCCTATTCCCCTCCATGAAGCAATCAAAGTGTCCCTTGGAGAGAGGTGGGCAAGATTCCTAATTATCAATGCCTTTCCACAAGCCAAATTTAGATAACCTTTGTGGACACACACGACTTACATGGGCAACACACCCCTTGCACAAACATGAAGGAAGGGGAGATGGGAGCCAACATCTCATAACCCTGATGTTCTCTGAACCAGATCAAGGAATACAACAAAGTCAATGGAACACACCAGAGGACAGAGGATGGAGAGGGTTATAAGGGAAGTAACCACCACAAGCAAAACAAACTTCAACCCTGGAAGGCTAATCAAAAAGGGCCAATTAAAAGTTCAAGAATCAAAGAAATGGTTCTGGACTTGAAGAGAGGAAGGGCAAAGGAGCAGGACCAGGTTATTACTGTGGCCCCTCGAGGTCCTGCCTTTGCTTGTACATTTGAAACAGGGCTTCCCTGCCCTACCACCATTTAAAAAATTTTTTTAAATATGAACAATATCAAACTTTAAGAGAGATTGTTGCATGTGATGGCTACTACCAGCTGCAATGGAGAGAAATCAAAAGGTAGATTGTGTTAGCCAAATTAGGGGTGGAGAGGGCAGCCAGGTGGCCCAGTGGATAAAGCACTGGCCCTAGAGTTAGGAGAACCTGAGTTCAAATCCAACCTCAGACTAGTTGTGTGAAAGTTAAAACTGCTAATGCTAAATGCCCAAAGCCAATGCTTAACTCATCAAGGTTTTTGTTTTGTTTTTTACAAATGACCATATATAATGATTCCACTTTTACAAAGATATAAGTGAACAAAAAAGCAAAATAAAAAGTGATGGGGAAAATGGGAACAATGCAAATTAAAAGTTAAAGTGTCACTTTTTTTTTTGAGCAGGTTGTTAAACATTTGCCAGCACACCTCTGCCTTCCTCCGATAGATTGTCACCTTGAGTCATCTTGGCCTGTTTATGTATAAAATAAAGACGTTTGGTCTAAATCAGAGATTCTTAATCTGTAATCTACAGGACCCCAGAGGATTTATTTGGGGGGGGAGGACAAAAGGGATGTGAACTGGAATGGGGGGGGGGAATTACATCTTTATTTTCATTCTGCTCTAACTGAAATTTAGCGTCCCCTAGGTTTTGCCAAACTGCACGTGGCGGGAGGGGGGAGGGGGTCCCGGTCGCTGCCCCGAAAGGGAAGCCTCCCGGATTTCTCCAGCCCTGAGATACTATGAATTGATTTGGACAAAGGGGACGCGCAGTGGATAATGGGATTTCCTTAAAGTTTACGTGTAGGGTTTGGGGGGCAAACTGTGGTTTGGAGCGAACAATTTTTAAGCGGTTCTCCTCATGGTTTCACAGGGGGCGATGTTCTTTATCGGTTTTTGTTAACGGCTCTAATTTATACAGTATATAATACAAGTTCTTATAGAAAAATGAACTCTCCCGTTACGGGGCCACAGCCTCGGCACGGCTGGAGCAGGCACCGCCCCCCTTTTCCGGAGGGGCGCCCAGCTGCCGGGACAAGCTCGGACGCCAGCCGAGTGACCAGGACGCCGGGAAGCCCCCACCCCGGGCGGCGTGGGTGACCAGGAGCTAAGGCGATTGGGGTGCCAAGCCAAAGGGCTAGGAAAGTGACCGCCCCCGGAGCCTGGCGACACGGAGACCCAGGGACCCCAGACCCCGCAGGGGGTGAACACCCCGGAGAGATACGGGAAGCGGGCGCGCCCCCGGCCCGCATGGGCCAAGGCGGGGCCCGCCCTCGGGGAGCGCAGGAACGGGGGCTCCCACACGGGGCATCGCCAAGGCTGCATGCAGGGGTGGCGGCGACAAGGGGGCATGGCTGGGTCACCGGGGTGACGCCGAGGCGGTGGAGCCCGCGACAGGAAGCGTGCCAGTGAGGGAGGGGGCATCTGGGGTTGGGGGGAAGGGGCGGCAGGCCTAAGGCGCTGAGGCTTGGGCCGGCGTCGTGGGCGGACGCAGTACTCGGGAGCCACAGCCCATTCATCCACGCGCGCACGTGGAACACTCGCAAACGGGCGCCATTTGGAGTCCCGGGGCTAGGGTACGAATCCGACTCCGGCACTAAAGGCGTACCCGCCTGTGCTGGGCCTCGGTTCCCCCGCCTGCAAAATGGGGGGGGGGTGGAGGGATAAACAACGACCTCGATTCCGGTGCGGTCCCCCCGCCCTTTCCCGGAGCAAGCCCAGAGAGGGCCAGCGACCGCGGGAGGCGCCGCCAGAGTCCCAAGGTTCCAACTCGCGCAAGCGCCAAGCCGGCGGAGTTGTGAGGCTAGGGAGGGGGCGGGGAGGGACTGCGCGTGCGCGGAGGACGGAGGTTTCCCTGAGATGGGAGGGGCGGGGTGGGGCCGGAGAGAGAGGAGGGACGCGTGGCGCTACGCACCTCGAACTCGCGCTCCGCCCCCTCCTCGCGACAGGCGGTTGAGGCTCCACCTCCCCACCTCCCCGTCCCAAGGAGAAAGGAAGGAGAGGGGGGAAGTGTGGGACGATGTGGGTGGGGCAGCGTGGCGTGCGCGAGCGCCGCCAAGGAGGGGAGGGCTCGAGGTGGGCGGGCCGGGCCAACGTCTCTGCCCCGCCCCCTCCCGTGCGATCGTGACCCGGCCGCGGTCCTTCCCCTCGCGCGTCTCCATTGGCCGAGACGCGCCGGAGGGCGGGCCCGGGGGCGGGCCGGAGGGCGGGGCGGGCGGGCAGTGATGGCGGCGGGCGATGGGGACTTGAAGCTCGGCACCCTGGGCGGCGGCGGCGGCGGCGGCAGCGATAGTAGCAGCGGCGGCGGCGGCGAGGCCGGCGGCGAGGCCCCGGCGAGCGGCGCGGAGGAGGGCGGCGGCAGCGGCGGTGGCTGGGCTCTGTGGTCCGCGGCCGGCGGCGGCGGCAGCGACGGCGGCGGCGGCGAGATGCTGCTGAACGTGCTGCTCGTGCTGCTCGTGCTGCTCGGGGCCTACCGGCTGTGGGTGCGCTGGGGCCGGCGCGGGCTGGGCGCGGGCGCGGGCGCCAGCCCGGACAGCCCGGCCGCCGCGCTGCCGCGCATGAAGAAGCGCGACTTCAGCCTGGAGCAGCTGCGCCAGTACGACGGCGCGCGCACGCCGCGCATCCTGCTCGCCGTCAACGGCAAAGTGTTCGACGTGACCAAAGGCAGCAAGTTCTACGGGCCCGGTGAGGACGGGGCGCGCGCGGGGGAGGGGGCGCGGGGACGAGCGGCCGCCCCACCCCCACCCGAGCCCCGCGTCCGGGGCCCGCACAAAGCCCGGGCCGCCTTTTGTCCTCCGGGCCTCCCCGTCCATTCCTCCCCAGGAGCGGGATCCCCAGCCCGGCCGCCCAGGCTGCCGGGAGCGGCCCCACCTCCCTTCCCCTCGCCTCTAGAAGCGGGTTTTACCCCCGAATCGTCGCCACATAGGCCCGGATCCGGGCGGGTCTCCGCAGGGCCCCCGGCCGGCTCGCTCTTCCGGAGGAGCGGGGCGCGCTGGGGGTCTTAGCCCCCAGTTCACGGCGTCCCCATGTGCGAAGCTCGGAGCGCTCTGTAGACGCGGCCGCTGCGGGTGGTGGGGATGGGGGGCCGGTGTCCGCGTACATCGCTCCGAGTTAGGGCGCCAGAACCTGGCTTGCAGCAGCCGCGGGCGGCGGGGGCGAGGCGAGAAGCGGCCCGGGCCGTGCCCATGCCCGTGCCCCTGCCCAGGCCGCCGCTCCCAGACGCCGCGCGGAGGACTGGCGACATGAAGAGGGCTATTTCAGAGGGCTTCGGCTTCCCGCGGAAGAGCCGGAGGCGTGGGGGGCGGGGGAGCCGGGTGTGCCCTGCGGGGACATGCCGCCCTGGTGCCTCTCCTCGCGGCTGCCCCTGTCGTGGGGGTGAAACTCCTCAGAACTCCGTCTCCCCAAGGTAGTGCCGTGGCTGTTCGCCTTCGGTCCAGCCAGGTGAGACCTGGCCATTGGATAACTGGCCGAGTTCCATGCTTTTGCACACACGTCCAGCCGCTTAGGTCAGCTCTTCTGGCTAATGCTTGTAAAACCTAGCCCCAAGAAAGAACAGGAGCGTTGTTTGCATTCTCATCCATTTCGTGTTGACTTAGAGAATGTGTAGAGGATCGTCTTCCATATGACAGGAATGGCTTAATCCACTTTTTACAGGTTTTAGCCAAGCTATCACACTTGATTAAGCAGTGCAGCTGTAGGCGTGCTCACATTTCTTTTAAAAGTATTGTCATTATCACATGAATGTGAAGTGAATTGTGTATCCTATCTGGATGGTTTTTGTATCATTTCCGACTTGAGCACAGAGTTTACCTGGCTTCTGTTAATACTAAGTTTATCCGAATTATGAACCAGGAGCTATAGCCAAGATCTTATAGGAGAGAAGTACAGAAGTCACACTATGCATGGATGGTATTGTCTTAAAGTAGCTACTAGAGAGACAACCACAGACATTTTGTTTGGCCTACAGTTAATGCTCTATGATCATATGTGTGACCATACATTTAAATACACATATTTTAAAGAGCTTTCCCCCAGGAATCCTGGAGTTTTCTTTTAAGACTTGAAGCTAGAGACAAAAGCCCCACTGAAGGGGCCACTAAGGCAGCAGCCCAGAAGTGACACAAACTTTCCTGTTCCCTCCTGCTTTTAGTTAATTCAGCAAGGATATTTATAGATGAATATGAGAAATGCTGCCCACATAACTGCATGGGCTTGAGTTTCCCTATTTTTTGATTAACAAAGGGTAAGAAGGTCTTTTTTAAGTTTAGCAGGGGAAAGGGTAGGACAGTTTTCTAGCTGTGCCACTTAGGATTTTAAGGAGGCTTTTAGAGGACCTGTGGTTTCATTGGTGTAGAAAGGTGACCTCTCAACATACCGATGCAAATAGGCAGAGTTGCCTAGAACCCTTCAAGGTTAAGCGAGTTGCCCAGGGTCACAGAGTAGGGACTTAAACCCCTCAGTCTTCCTGACTGCAATCCAGCACCTGTGCTTAATTTCTCCTACAGCTTACTATTATTGGGAAAATGCATTATATTTAGGTTGGTATTTGTTTTGGTTTGGTTTGGGGTTTTTTGCGGGGCAAAGGGGGTTAAGTGACTTGCCCAGGGTCACACAGCCAGCAAGTGCCAAGTGTCCGAGGCCGGATTCAAACCCAGGTATTCCTGAATCTAGGGCCGGCGCTCTATCCACTGCGCCACCTAGCTGCCCCCTGTATATTTAGGTTTTAATTTAAATAATTTTCAGGTAAAGCCAGTTTTCAGATAAATAATTTGCTAAAAATTACCTGAGGCTGAGTCCACCTTTAAGGATCACAGAAATTAGGAAACTTTCTAAATCTAGCCAGACCCAAAATTGGATTGTTTTAACTTTATAGTGCCTCCTCTTCCTAAGGAAAATGAGTAGTAGCTTATACTTTACTAAGGTGCCTTCTGGGAGTTTTCTACAATAATAACAGTGCCTAGTTTATAGAATTGTTATTTGATTGAATTAACATTAGTGTAGTAGAAACAACTTCTGGATTCATAGACAATCTGGGTTCAAATTTCGGTTCTGTCACTTTTTACCCACATGACTTGATGTCTCGCATCTCTTTGGGCCTCAGTTTACTTTTTAAGTTTACTTTTATAAAATGAAAAGGTTTCACTACCTTAGGGGGTTGTTTTACCCTGAGGCCCATGAAAATATTTCAAACATGCCTGAATCATCCCCAGGCAGGCCAGAAAGGATACTAGCTGATCTCTAAATCTGTGATGGGACCATGGGACACGAGCTCCTCGGTGCCACACAGGAGAAGCATGAATGTATGATCAGTACAAGGAACCAGGAAAACAAGAGACAATGGTTACTGCACATACCGCAAGCTGTTCTTGGCCTGACTGCTTATCTGAGAGAAACTTGTAAAGAGGCCCACTGGCCAGGCTCCATGTCATTGTGCTTTCTGAAGTTGGCTTCGCCTAGTGGCAGATTCAGATTCTTTAGAGAAATCGCAATACAGACACTTGAAGATTTACAGTAGTATCCTTTATAGCAGCTTCAACTCAACTGTTAGGTTGAACTAATTTCAACCTTCATTAAAATTAAGAATGCGTTGAGGTGATGATTTTGACGTTTTGTGAAACTATTCATTGACTTCCAAGCAAGATCTCATTTCCAGTTGAAATTTGTTCTGGTAGTAGTGAATTTGTTTTTCTTATAAATGTATTGTTTCAACTCAGCAAACATTCAGAGTGCCTATTTTGTACAAGGGCGTGCGTTGAGATGAAGCTATGAAGACAAAAAGCAAATAGTCCCTGTCTTTGAAGACCTTATATTCTAGTTCTTTATTAACTGAACAAGTACATCCTTGTGTGGATCTTCTTTAAAGAGAGGGATTACACATGCAGGGAGTCGTTCATCTCCCAGGGCTTTAGGTTTTCTCCACTCTAAATTTAGGGGATCAGATGACATCATTTCTAAGTATTATTATTATTCCATTGCTTGTATTTTTAAGTGCCCAATAAGCAAATAGACACTTACTCTACAATATGTCCATAGTGTAAAATCATACTTAGGCAAAAATTACTAGGCTGGTTTTGACACAGCAATTTGTGTGACTATTAAACTTTTTAACTTAGTTTTTCCATTCCTAAGTTTTTTCTTAAGTATGATATTTGGAATAATTGCTACAGGATATCTAGATCTGTGAATAAAATGGGAAAATAGGCATTAAATTTTAATTAAAACATGAAGAAAATATGTGCTAACTGCTTTTAAAATCAAGAGTTGCAAGGGATCTCAGAAGTACTCTGGTCCAACCTCTAATGGATCTATGACATCCAGAAGAGTAGTCATCCAGCTGTGGCTTGGAGAATTCCAGGAGTGGGGAACTCACTAGTTGCAAAGGCAAATTCTCTTCAGAAAACAGTATAAATGTCTTTATCACCGGAAGAGGAAGTGTGGATCTAAAGCAGAAGGCCAGTGGAGCCCCGGAGCACTCAGACACATACAGGTGGCAGCCATCTTCAGTAACTGACATTGTACCAAGCGGTATAGAAAGAAGTTGCCTAAGTGTGTATATCATTTAGTAAGTCTATAAACTATTTTTCCCAAAGTAAATTATACAGTCAGCCCTTCATACTCATCACCTAAGAATGTAGTTACTCAACTAGTATTTATTGTATTCTGTGCATAGGCACTTTTCACTGGAATTTAAAAAATAACAAAATTATGCTCATTTTAATGCAATAAATATTGGCTTTTGGATTTTTGCTAACTTTGTTTCCTTATGATGATAGAGATAATCATGGGATCATAAATTTGATACCAGAAGGAACCCAGTCTCCCATTTTGCAGAGGAGGAAACAGGCCCCCCCAGAGGTTAAATGACTTGTCGGCAGTGCTAGAATTTGAACCCAAGGCTTATGACTCGATGTCCAGTGATCTTACACTCACACCACACTATCAAATTTAATACGAAAATAAAACTGGATTGTTGATTGTTTTTATAATCCATCATGAAATAAGTGATTAGGAGAGGAGGCAGATCCCAGGATCGTGCATCTATTGTCTAAGATCTTATAGTCCAAACAGGCTCCAAGCAAGAGGTCATGTGAGTGGCAGTGTTAGGGGTCAGGATTGGAACACAAGGCCTCTCCCCAACACCATTTCCCCCCTCTCTTCACACATAGGCCGGCTAAAATAACCCTCTGGAAAGGATAGGTGGCACTGCCTCCAACTGCTTGCTGTACTATAGCTCAAGTAAAGCAATTAGAATTTATGACTGTGACCCCCGTTGGGCACCCAAGCAATTCAGGAAAGATTCTCTTAAGGCTCAGCTCAACCAGTTTAATAGAACTGGCTTTCTGCTGCTGTATTGATTAAGTATTTGTAAGAGTTAAAAGGGAAGAGGTCAGAGCCCTAGATTGAAATGGAATGTAAGGGATCTAAAGCCACGTTTCTGTTTATATAGGAAGCAGGAGAATCAACATTACCGTAGCTTTAAAAGGATACAACACTTAAGATTTGGTTCTTGCTAGGATTAGAGAATGTTAGGTAAGTCCTCCCTTGTGTTCCTAGAAGTTTGGAACACGCGTGGTATGATGTCCCCAGAGGCCAGGGCGTTCCTAGGCTGCATTCAAAAAGGCAAGAGGCCTTGGTGGGGGAGATCACAGGTGGAGAGGACTTTTAGGAATGACACTGTCCCTTGGAAGGTGTCAAAGGAACCTGCCCAGAGACTCCTTGGCCCAAGAGGCCTTCTGAGGCTGAAACGAGAGGCAAAGCAAGTTTTGATGCCACATGCCTAGTGGGCAGTGGGGTCACCCCCCTAGAGGGCCAGAGGGCCTCTTGTGAATGCTGTAGAAGAGTTCTTGTTGGTTGGGCTCTGCTGGCTTCCCTGTGGGAAGGCCCTTTCTGCAGGTCCTGTGGTTCCATTGAGGATGGGTTTGAAAGAGTGAAGAGGCCGAAGGATGGCAAGGCTTCCCAGAAGCCCAGGTAATGAAGGAATGCATTCAGGGCACAGTCTGGTGCCTCACACTGCCTTGTGGAGGTACTGAGTTCTTGGAATAGCCCGTCCAGTTCAGCTGGATTACAAAGTTGGGCATAGTGTGTAAGGCAGCACTCCCAGTGCAGTGTGTTGTCTTTGTATCCACAGCACCTGCTCTACCTGTAGGCGATTAATAAATGCTTGTTGATTGATCCCTTCATAAGGTAGTGGGTTCCCCTTAATTGGAAGGCTTTGAGCAAAGCTGGCAGGGCCATTTGTTGAATTTGCTTCCAGGGCTTTGCTAACCCGGATTCAGCAGCTCCAACTCAGATTTCGGTGAGTCGTGGACATAATTGAGTGTGAGTGTCGGGTACAGAACTTCAGTCAGCAGGTGTGTGCTGCTAGTTCTCCGAGTGCCGGGGACACAGATGCAGAGAAGATCAGGTCCTGGCTTCCAAGGAGCTTCCAGTCAGGAAATGGCATTGAGCGCAGGCTTTTCCACTTGCCAGCCTTGACCAGGACCCTGCACCACCCTGTACAAGTGAGGGTCTTGCTTGCAGGTAGCTACCCAGAAGGTGCTGTAGGGAGCAGCTGAAGTGTTATGGAAAGTGTTTTAAAGACAGGAAAATACTGTATACCTTAGCAATTATAATTTCATAATCATTCTGAATTATCTTTCTGCTCTATGTAACCCTTTGATTCAAACTAGCAAAAATAGTATGATAGCTAGCCTATGCATACCGGCACCATACCATGGGCTTTGCAATTCTTGTGATCTTCAGAACAACCCTGCAAAGTAGGTGCTAGTGTTATCTCCATTTTATAGATGAGGAAAGTAAGGCAGAGGTTGTGACTTGCCCGGGGTCACACAGCTAAGTGTCTGAGTCTAGATTTGAACTCAGGTCTTGATTCCAGGCCCAGCTCTCATCTACTGCACCACCTCATGTCAGGGTCTCAAGCCTCGTCTTTTCCAGTATTTAGCCTAGATTGTTCCTGCTTAGCTTAGGCCGCTTCACACACCACGTAGGTATGATTGTCTCCAGCTTAATCCCAGTTACCACCCAGACATGGCAAGGACAGCCATAGGACCAAGCCCAGGAGGGCCAGAGAAGTGCACATTGGTGCAGGTCATAGGTCTCCATACAGAACCCCCTGAAAAGGGGGCCTGCCCCTGAACAGGCTCTTCTCCCCGAGTTCCTCTAGAGGCAGCTCACATCGCACAGCCCCAAGTGTGGATGAACCTGACCTGGCACTCCCCCCGTTATCTCAGCCTCCCCTCCCCCCAAGTCCAAAGCCAGCGTTCTGCCCACTGGAGCAGGCTGCTCTCACCTGGACAGCATTATTGCCATGTTTGAGTCTTTGACTTTGTGTAACTAGTCATTTCTTTAAACTTGGGCGTAAAAGGCCATTTCCTCCAGCAAATCTTTTACGAGCAAAGCAACATTTTTTTTTTCTGGCTTAATATGAACTACAGTTATCCCTTCCACATCACGACTTGCCCCATTGTGCTTTCAATATAGCACCGATCAGCATAAGACATTAAATGGGAATTTGGGCCAGCAGATGACAGAAAGTGTAGAAACTCAGAAATGCATAAAATGTATATATAGTATTGTAGAATATCAACATGTTTTATCTTTTAATACCATAATTCAGACTATGGAGGACCAAAAAGTTTTGTGTGGATTTTCCAGATGGGCTACCATGCCCCTAACCCCCTCAATGGCAAAGGAAGAACTGTACTAACTGAAATGATTGTTCACCTAGTGGTGTGCTGTAAGTGGCAGGAATGCTTTGTGCTATAAAGCTTTTAGGTTCTAACCCCTATCTGATCAAATTCCTTGTAGAATTACTCTTTCCAGGCGCCCCTATAATTCATACCACCCCCCTGAAACTGCTCAGAGTCATCTGTGACTTTAGCACTGCTAAATCCAGTGGCATTTTCAGATTTCATTTTCCTTAACTTCTGTGTAACATTTGTTGCTATTAGCCATTCCTTCTTTTTTGGGGGGGGGGGTGAGGCAGTTGGGGTTAAGTGACTTGCCCAGGGTCACACAGCTAGTAAGTGTTAAATGTCTGAGGCTGGATTTGAACTCAGGTCCTCCTGAATCCAGGGCCAGTGCTTTATCCACTGCGCCACCTAGCTGCCCCCACCATTCTTTTTTTGTTGCTGCTGTTGTTTGTTGGTTTGGTTTTTGGTTTTTGGTTTGTTTTTTTAGTGAGGCAGTTGGGGTTAAGTGACTTGCCCAGGGTCACACAGCTAATAAGTGTTAAGTGTCTGAGGCCGGATTTGAACTCGGGTCCTCCTGACTCTATCCACTGCGCCACCTAGCTGCCCCTCCCACCATTCCTTTTTAAACCCATCTTCCCCTTGCCTGCTGACTCCTGCTTCTTCTAGCCCTCTGTTCTTCCTCTGTCTCTTGGATGCCTTTCTGCTTCCCGGTTTTTCTGTCCTTTTCCTCCCCCTTGCTAATAATATTCTCCAGTATTCAATCCTTAGCCTTAAGGACCTTTCTCTCAAAGCTCTGCCGCTATTTCTCCCCCAGCCTTGATTGCCCTTGGTCTCTAGGTATGACCCTACCCCAGACTGTTGTCCTGAAACATCCTATCCTGCCTTTGCACTCTGGCGTAGCTCTTCACCAGCTTAGAATGTATCCAAATGCTACACATGCTTTAAGGTCCAGCTCTCCTACCATGGTCTTTGTGAGTCCTCCCCTGACCACTGAAGAGAGAAAAGATCTATTCTGCCCTTTTTTCAACTGCAGGAAGCAGTAGCTAAGCTCAGTCTCTCTTTTTTGCGCTTCTTCTGCCCCAGATGGTTGGTATAGTTAGCTTTTGTCTACAGAAACTTCTCGCTTTATTTTCTGAGCCCATCCCTCCCTGGCCCCTACACAGGTACACTGCGGTCCCTCCTTCGTCCCCTCACCAGTCCCATGCTCTCCTTTTTGTGATCTATGGCCCAGGTATTGGGAGGAAAACTCTGTGTGTGTGTGTGTGTGTGTGTGTGTGTGTGTGTGTGTGTGTGTGTGTGTGTGTGTGTGTGTGATTAAGGGGTTGTTAATAATAAAACAACGAGGCAGAGCACATTTATTAGCACATGCTGTGTTCTGAGACCAGCAAATGGGAAACGGTTCCTGCCTTCAAGAATTTTATGGGGAAGACAGCATGTACCTGTGTATACAAGACACTTAGGCAAAGAAGGGTGAGAAGCACTAGCAGGGAGGGCTCCTGTAAGTAAGGAGGTGAGCTTTGAAGGAATGGAAGGCCACCGGCTGGCACAGGTGATGGGGATTGCATTCCCCCTTGTTGGAGACCAGATGACATCTCTGGGAGGAAAAGCAAAGAAGGCCAATCACCCCCTTCAACCAGTTGGTAGAACTTGGGTCTGTAAATATGAAAAGGGAATGGACGTTTGGGGGCTGGGTGAGAAGAGCATTATGGGGGAGAGATTGGGGGCTTCTGTTGATGTAGAGAACTTCATCAGTGGCATTCCATGTGCTAGTAGTTGGGTGACTTAACCAGAAATAGATGTGTGCTTTAATTAAGGTATCCAACTCTCAAAAGCAAATGCTTCTAAACTTTTTATCTGAGGCCAGCAGCCTCTGAATGCAAACTGTTAGGTCCTTGACCTTTTCTTATGCCCCCCCACCCATGTCATTTACTAAGAGCATAATACTAGATTCCACAGAGTATAGAGTAGGTTATGTGGCTCTTTTGATGAATTATTTTATTTATGGCCTTCAGTCTAGAGTCACATTAAATGAGCACCATTAATTTTAAGATTCTAGAAATGGCTAAGATTTAATTCAAGAAATATTTATTGAAGTTTGACATCTAACACTGTGCTGTTATGCTAATAATTCATTAATATAGCATGGTTTCATATCTGTGAAGAAAGTGTAGGTGTTAAAATTTTGTAGATCAGGAAACATTTTTTAATAGTGACAGCAAGTCTGGATTACTGAATGAATGCATAAATGAGCATTTATTAAGGATCATGCTAAGCACTGGATTTATTAAGAGGTGCATTTACTAAGGATCAGGTTAAGCATTGGGGGAAAAGTCAGTCCTTGTAAACAAGCACACTCTGCTTCTACATTTTAAAGAGTTGTGATGGCCCCACCTGCTGAGGCTGTGGGCCAACAGGTGCATCTCCCCAAGTCAAGGTTCCTTCCCTGGGTCTTGAAGTTCTCCATTCTTCTCTCTGAATGAGCCTCCCCGTTATGGGACGTGCTGGTCATATTGAATTCTCCAGCAACTACTGCTTTGCATGCCTGGTAGGACCTAGCCTAACCTCCAGCCACAGGTGTGGCCATGCAGATGACTTAATGGCACCCTTCACCGATGCCTGCAGCAGAGTTCTGCCTTGCTGTTCCTGAGTTCCTGAATCAGCTTTGCCTGTAGCTCTCTGTGCCACTTGGTAACAGGGAGTGTGAGCTAACCATGAGGTCTAACCACTAAGGTTCCTTCTTATCTTTGGGGTACAGTACTAAATGAAGACTCCTTCATTTGTTTGCCACAACAGCAAAATTGTCACTTTAGGTGGTAGAATTCATTGTGGTTTTTTGCTAAGGACCTTTTTTTAACCCAACTTACTCTAATGCCCATACTTTTTTTTTTTTAAAGGTTTTAAGGTCATTTTTCCATTTCATTCTGTCCTTTTCTCCATTTAAAATCATTGCTGATTAAATGCCATTTAGGGAGAAAATTGTTACACACCTGAAAAGGTTATATTTTTCTTTTTTTGCTGAGCAATGAGGGTTAAGTGACTTCCCCGGGGTCACACAGCTAGTCAGTGTCAAGTGTCCAAGGCTGGGTTTGAACTCAGGTCCTCCTGAATCAAGGGCTGGTGCTTTATCCACTGTGCCACCATCTAGCTGTCCCTGAAAAGGTTACTCTTCATAAAATACACTAAGGTTTAGAAGATCGTGATGTGCGTTAATGGGGATGGAGTAATAGCAAGTTACATACATTTCATGCGAAAGGTAGATGCTGTTCTCATGCCCACCTTACGTGGAAGAGAAACCTAGGTGCAGAACATTAAGTGATTTGTCCAGCCTGACAGCATGACCAGTAGAGATCTAAGGTGGCATCTACACCAAGGGAGTCTTGGATCCTTAGGGTGTTGTGATCTCTGGCTCCCTGCAGCCTATCACAGGATCAGAGCGACCGATGGAAGGGGGCTCAAAGGTCTTGTAAGCCAGCCCCCTGAATTTACAGATGAGATGGTTAAGTGACTTGTGATGTGGCCAACAGAGTCAGGGTTTGAGTGGACCTTCCCTTGTCTGATGACCAAATCCAGCCCTCTTCATGATGCTGTACTGTGTCTCACAGCAGCACTGGGTGGGAAATCCTTCCTCGCTTCGGATTCATTAAATTATCCTTAGTAAGAACTTTTATGAATTTATTTTAAGAACTTTCACTAAGGTCTCATTGACCTTAGGAATCTCATCCCTAGCTTTATTGACAAGAATAGAGGAACAGAGTTGAATGCAGTGACTAATTACTAAACTTACTCTATTTTAAAAATCTTGACAGTGACTTGTATGGTCGGGCAGACCACTGCTGGAGTTGTTGGAATTAGAATTAAAGTAAGGCAGTGCTGGGTACATTTGGCCATATCCTTGATATATGATTAACAAGATGTCTAAAAATGGCATCCTTGTTCTAGAGAGAGGCTATTTTTAAAGACTCTGTTTTATGAATCACACTGACTATTTTCACTCGAATTTGGGGATCTATTTTCTTGGCTTAATCCTGCTCATTAGATTGTGAATGATGATTGCAAATTCTGAATTTATTTTAATGAACTAAGAATATCTAATTAGTGAACACGCCCTCATTTCTAGGCCTAATGTTGCATTATAACACTATTGTTGGTTGGGTGGATCCTTATTCAACATTACTGAAAGCCAAGTACAGCTAATAAAATGTGAACAAGTCTATTATGTAAGAGTTTAATAAAATGGGAATTATGACTGGTTTCTGAGGTTGTACCTCTTTTTCGTGGGTCCATATTTCCCATACTAGAAAAAGTTCCTTTTATTAGAATAGAATTAGTCACACTCAGAACTGACTGATCCCACATCTGAAAGCATGTTATGGGTTATGGCCTTGCATAACTTTTTGGTGAAAATGAAGAAATCTAATGCCACAGAGACTTTGGAGGGCTTGGTATTTCATGTGAAATATAATTTTTTTTTTAGTGAGGCAGTTGGGGTTAAGTGACTTGCCCAGGGTCACACAGCTATTAAGTGTTAAGTGTCCGAGGCCCGATTTGAACTCAGGTACCCCTGAATCCAGGGCTGGTGCTTTATCCACTGCGCCACCTAGCCACCCCCCCCCCAGTTTCCTATTGCTTTAAGGATCAAATGCCAGCTTCTCTGGGTGACCCTTTCTCATTGGGCTTTATTCCATTGAACACATCCCCATTCCCATTTTTTTTAAATGGGCTGAAAATGGCACTGTGCTATCTAGCTGCCCCTGTGAAATATAATTTTTTTTTAAATGGGCTGAAAATGTGGGCACATCTGTTTACCACTGAACCATTTCTCTTCAGGAGTCAATAAAGCATACTTTTGTCTTGGTTTTGGCATAGAATTCTAACTGTTTACACAAGTCCACTTTAATTCAGTAACTGTCAAGAAGAAAAGGGGGAGAGTGGTATTTATTCAAAATTGAGACCTCCTGAGGGAAATTGGCATTATACACAAATTCGATCATACGCTAGTGTATATATTAATTTCCTAAAGCTAGGAGTTTTCCTGTCTAGCTGTTTTCAAAGATAATGGCCATCTATTTCTTCCCCAGTCTTTCTGCCCTTGAAATGAAAGACCATGTAAATCTGCCATTGCAACAACCACCTCCTCTGGACCGAGCTAGCCTTTCCAATCCTCGCTGGCCTCGGACAAGTCACTTCTCTTCAGTTATATCAGGTGACCCCTAAAGTACATGCCATCTTCCAATTTTATTTAAGAGTTGCACCGCATGGGGAATTTTTTCTTGATGGGGGAAGAGTGAGGAACCATAGACTGAATTTGTCTTTATCCCAAGTCTGTCATTAACTTTGTTCTTGTCCTTATGTGTTCATTGAAGGGTGAATGGAAGGGCCCAGACATCTAAGGGTGCTGACAGGTGTCCATGCCCCTGAGGTCTGGAGGATATAGTAGCAGGTGGATCCTCTGCGGAGGAGACTGACCAGGCAGGAGGTGGGGAAGGAGGACTGGACTGGACCTGCCCTGGCCTAGCTCACCCCCAGACTAAAGTTTGGTTGGATCTCAGATGTGTTGAACTTGATGTGCTGGCAGAACATCCGTGTAGAGGTTTTGGGAACTATCCCTGTAGATCTTAGAATACTCCAGATGTGATTAATAGCTGGTAATTAAGGAGCTGTGGGGTTTTTATTGGATTTTTTTAGCTTCTTCTGGGAAGTAGGAAGGAAATTATCAGCTAACAGCATGACATAATTCTCATTACCTCAAAGTGACCAGAACAACCAAACATGGCTCTCCTGAAAGATAAATGCTAAGTGAGATTCAGTCACAAAGTGGGTGTGTGTCCCTCAGCATCGTCAGTGAGATGGAGCTAAGCTAAAATAATTAGCAAAAAGTTGACTGGAAAGCTCATAGGTTTTAAAGATGAAATGCCCTGAGAAATTGTACAATTGAAATTGTTGTTAATGAGAGCATGACACCACCAGAATTAACAAGACATTGAAAAATACTTAAGCTTTTCTTGCCGAAAATCTTGTGTGTGTCACCTGTAAGAATTCTTATCTGTGTTATGATAGCTTGGGAACCAAACAGTCTGACCAGTTAAAAAAACTTCCAAAGTCTCTGAGTTTTGAACCCATTTGTTTAAAAAAAAACATTGCAGCTAGGTGGCACAGTGGATAGAGCACCGGCCCTGGAGTCAGGAGGACCTAAGTTCAAATCCATTTTCAAACGCTTGACACTTACTAGCTGTGTGACCCTGGGCAAGTCACTTCATCTCTGCTTTTTCTCATTTTCCTTATCTGAGGTGATAATAATAGCACCTAATTCCCAGGGTTATTTTGATGATCATTTGAGATATTTGTTAAGACCTAAAGTGATAATGTGAGCTCTGGTGGTGGTGATGGTGTCATTCTTTTCATGCAGAGCTTCCTTTGGGGAACCTGGCTCTTTAAATTTACATGTACTTTATACTTGGTAACATAATTCAGATATTTATTGGCTTATATTCTAGTAATTCATATTTAGTAATTGCTTTGTTTTATACATAATTGAACCCTTTGGGGGGTTCATTTGGGATCAGTTTTTGAGGCTGTGTGACCCTATGGATTAAGTATAGACTAAAAATTAGAATCATGAATTCTTTTTTGGGGGGGTGTAGAGGTAGAACGTGATATGAGCTTTTTAGATATTAACATTTTATTATTAGTTTAGATATTAAATTAACATGAGCTTTTTAGATAGCTGTTTAAATTGGTTTTGGTTTTAATCTATTCCATTATTGTTGATGGCCCCATTTTCTCCTCCCTTCTGCCTCTAGCCATTTAATTAGTTATCATTAAGAAAGTTGTACCCCACAGTAGCTCTCTTCCCCAGAACCACAGATAATCAATATCTAACTGAATTGGCAAAAAGAGAATGAGCCCTCTAGGATATCTAATCTTTTCTTTACCTCCTTATTATATTAAGCTACTTTTTATAAATAATACTTTTTAAAATAGATTGTATTCATCCAGCCAGCCATCCCTATCAACTGAGCATCCCTTATCAGGAGCGAAGGGCAACCTGATGAATTAAGATAGCCTCCTACAATACATTTCCATTTAAGTGTTCTTAAAGTGCATTTATGGTTCATAGAGTACTATATTTCCAAGCTGGGTATCAGTAATAAGGTTAAAGTGGGAATTTGTGGCTAGGATTTCAAGGTGGCCAGGAGGTCTCCTTGGCACAGCTCTTTTCTCTCATAGAAAGTATGGGGAGACCAGAGGTTTTTTGGGGGGGAGGGGTGTAAATGGTACTAGGATAGCATTTCTTCTCTACTTAATAGAGAACAAAATCAGATTTTTAAAAATATTATGTACCATATATTTGATTAAAAATTGTTCTCAGATTTATCTTCCTTTAAACTTGCTATGGCAGTTCTTGTCTGTCTTAAGCTCCAGGTCAGGCTTCCTCTTTTCTCTGACTTCTGTGGCTGGCTCACCATCTTCTCTCCTCCACAAATCCTGCCCTCGGGTAGGAGGCTCAGTGCTCATGTTGATCTGACAGACCTTCTGTCTGTGACCTCAGCTGCCCAGAGGAAGGGCCCCACCCTAGATCTCACTCTCCACCAAAAGTGTCCCAGTTTCATGATCAGAAATTCTGACACTTCTTCATCTGACTATAACCTCCCTCTTGCTCACCGCTGTAAACCTCTGACCCCAGTACTTTCTCAGGCCATCCATCGGCCCTGTTCTGATTTCATTTCCTTCCCTTCCTAATCAGTTAGCCAGTTCAGATCTGCATTGTTTTCTATTCTCACATCTCATGCCTTGCCAAACTCCATCCCTGAATTACTCCCATCATCCATTTCTCTCACTTCTCCTATCTGTCTCTCTCACTCTCTCGCCCTTTCTTCCCTCCCCCTCTCTCTTTCCCTCTTTCCCAGCAAGTGCCTGGCACATATTAAGCTTTTAATAAATGCTCATCGAGAGAAGGGGGCAGCTAGGTGGCGAAGTGGATAAAGCACCAGTCCTGGATTCAGGAAGACCTGAGTTCAAATCCAGCTTCAGACACTTGACACTTACTAGGTGTGTCCTCATTGCCCCACAAAAAAAAAAAAAGGCAAAACAAACAAATGCTCATTGATTGCTACCACCACTTTGTGATTCTCACTACTTATTTTCAGAAGAACATTAATCTTATCGTTGTTGTAGGTATCAGATACCAAAATGGATCACAACCTCGCCATTCCTTAGTTAAATGGTCTCCTTTAGTTGCCAAGACCAAAATCATCTCCTGGTTGCCAATTCTGTGGCACTTAACTACTGTGAAACTGACTAGTCTTCAGACTTGTGAAGACCATTATTCAAAGGCTTTCCAACTTTAGTAAGACCTGCCAAAACTTGTATGTCTTGTTAACATAGCCATCAAAAATTCTCCACGGCATAATGAATCATCAGAGTAGATGTATTACTGTGTGCAGTGTGGGATTGTGGATATTGGTCAATGTCATTTTCTCCTATTTCCAAATCACTTGGTTCCCTGAAAGGGTAGCAAGAGGAACATGTCTTACCTAACTGTACCCCCATCCTTAGCACAGTTTGTAAATTGATGCTTATAGCTATGATGCCTAAACAAGTTGCTGATATTGTTGGTATTGCTGTATTGCTTTGTGACACACACATTTCTTAATAGTCTGGAGAGTTATTTGCTTCTCAAACTGTGTTTAGAATCTCACTTCACATTTCCAACATTGGGCTTCCTACCTTATTTTGGAAAAATAGGTTCATAAATCTGAAAATTTTTATTTCTGAGATCACAAAGGGACTTGATAGGCATTATATTTGGTTAATGTAATTAAAGAAAACTTTGCAAAATGTACCGCATCATGCAATACTTTGCATGTTGAAAGCATGCATAGGACTCTAGGATAGAAAATTCTTAAGATTCTCCAAAATATGTATTCTTCAAAGGGCTCCTGGAATCCTCAAAAAAATTGATCAGGTCAGGGAAATCCCTATGTGAGTTCAGAAAATGAGAAGTGGGGGACAATATTTTCAGATTTTAGTGCAATAAAATAAATGACAATATAGATAAGAGACCTGGAAGTTGAAAAAATAATCAAATAAGCAATGATTAGGTTAAAGAAGAAACAACGGGAGAGTTTGAAAGAATGAAAAGAATAGCTTTTATAGAGCCTAGTATATGCCAGGTACTGTGCTAAGCACTTTAAAAAATAAGATTTCATTTGATTGTACAACAACCTTGGGAGATAGGTGCTATCATTATCCCATTTTGGAGATGAGAAAACTGAGGCAAGCAGAGACTGATTTGACCCCTATGGTCATGTAGCTAAAATGTTTGAAGTTGGATTTGAATCCAGGTCTTTTGCCTCCAGGACAAGTATTCTATCCACTAAGCCAGGAGGAGCATCAGCAATAATATAACAGTACTTCATTTTGCAAATTGATTTTACTGAATGCCCATGTTAAAAGAAAATAGATGAAGTAAATGTACTTCAGGACAGTAGACAAGGAACAAAACAAAGTCCAAAGTAAAAACACATTGATAAAGAGTTTTAGAGAAACAGACTAAAAGGTGAAAGAGCATTTGAAATGATAAAGCCAGGTACTGATTTGAAAATAATATAAAATTGGGAAATCAATAACAATCTGGAAAAGAATTTGGTTAAATTACCAACAAAAAAGGAGACAACCAGGTAAAAATCAACATGACTACACTAACAAATCAGAGAACAGATGATTGGCCACAAGGACATGAACCACAGAAACTGGATATTTCACAGTAATAAATTTGCAATAGAAAATCATTTAAAGAAGTAAATATCAGGGGAAGCTAGGTGGCACAGTGGATAGAGTACTGGCCTTGGATTCAGGAGGACCTGAGTTCAAATCCAGCCTCAGACACTTGACACTTAACACTTACTAGCTGTGTGACCCTGGGCAAGTCACTTAACCCCAATTGCTTCACACACACAAAAAAAGAAGTGAATATCAGAAAGGAGCAAGATAAGTCATATCACTCAACCAAAAACTAAAACTACTCTATACTATAGATTCTTTATTATTTCTAACAAATATAGAATGTACGTTACCACCTTTTATGAAGTAAATAGTTTTGATTTTAAAACCTGGAAAATATACTCAGATATACACAGAGAACTATGAGTACATTTATGTGAATCTTCTCTTTAATGATGCAGATTGCCACCCATCCCCTCCATCCGTGCTCCTTGACGGTTTGGGGCAAGAAATGTGCCCAACCTGCCACGGGCTCTTTTCACATTCTCCTGGCACTGTGAGGATGCCAGTACAGTACGCCCACTGTCCAGAAGTTACCGCTTGCTCTTGCCATGTGACCAGTCCATCTTATTTTTCATTATACATTTCTTTGAAATACTTTAAGGAAATTATAGAGGAATTGCCTTCATGATATGAATGCAAAATACTAATTTGTTAACATATCTATAGACATGAAAAAATGTTCTAAATCACTATTGATTAGAGAAATGCAAATTAAAACAACTGAAGGAGTAAAAAAACAAACCCACACCTATCAGATTGGCTAATATGACAAAGAAAATTGATAAACATTGGAGATGTGGAGGAAATGGAACTATTTTTTCACTAATGCGTTTTTGGTGGAGTTGTGAACTAATCCAACCATTCTGGAGAGCAGTTTGGAACTATGCTCAAAGGGCTATGGGACTGTGTACATACCCTTTGACCCAGCAATACTACTACTAGGTCTATATCCCAAAAAGATAAAAAGGGGGAAAAGACCCACATGTACAAAAATATTTATAGCTACTATTTTTGTGGTGGCAGAGAATTCAACATTATGGGGATGGGATGCCCATCAATTGGGAAATGGCTGAACAAGTTGTGGTATACCAATGTGATGGAATACTATTATGCTGTAAGAAATGAAGAGCAGGCAAGATTTCAGAAAAACTTGGAAAGACTCACATGAACTGATGCTGAGTGAAGTGGGCAGAAACTGGAGAACGTTGTACACACAGTAACAGCAACGTGGTGTGATCAACTGCTTTTCTCAGCAATACAATGATCCAATACAAGTCCAAAAAACTTGTGATGGAAAATGCTCTCCACATCCAGAAAAAGAACTGTGGAGTCTGAATGCAGATCGAAGCAGACTATTTTCTTCTTCCTCTTCCGGGTTTTTCCCTTTTGTTCTGATTCTTCTTTTACAACATATCTAATGTGGAAATATGCTAAACATAATTGTACATATATAATCTATATGAGATTGAATGCTGTCTGGGGAGGGGGGAAGAAAGGGAGGAAAATTTGGAACCCAAAATCTTACAAAAACAAATGTTGAAAACTCTTTACATAAAATTGGGAAAAAAGATAAACTATTAACAGAATAGAATAATGCTACTACTAATATTCCTGTATAGCACTTTAAGGTTTACTTCATTTTACAGAGAAGAAATTGAGGCTTGGCAAAGTGAGAAGTGAGTGGGCCAAGTTCTTAGCAACTAACAACTAATCAGTGTGTAAGAGCTGACTTTTAAAGCCAGAGCTACCCTGCTGCCTCTTTAAGATGTACAGTAGGGGCAGTTAGATGGTGCAATGGATAGAGTACCAGCCCTGGAGTCAGGAGTACCTGAGTTCAAATCCGACCTCAGACATTTAATACTTACTAGCTGTGTGACCCTGGGCAAGTCACTTAACCCCAACTGCCTGACTTAAAAAAAAAAAAAAAAGAACATAAATGACCAGGGGCAGCTAGTTGGCGAAGTGGATAGAGCACCGGCCCTGGAGTCAGGAGTACCTGAGTTCAAATCCAGCCTCTGACATTTAACACTTACTAGCTGTGTGACCCTGGGCAAGTCACTTAACCCCAATTGTCTCACTAAAAAAAAAAAGTTAAGTTTAAAAAAAAAAGATGTACAGTACTTTTTAGAAAAATGGAGCATTTTAAATTTATCATTTAAAAAGAGCATATATAATTAAAGAGCAAGAATGTCGATTCTTACCTTGTAAAGGAATTTTCCCTCAAGCCTCAAGTCCTGGTGAATTCCCTTTCAGTTATGCAGATAGCACACCACCCCTGCTTGCTCTTTCTCTACGAGCCTCTGCATCCTCCCCCCCACCATCTGTGCTTGAGGCCTTCTTCAGTTCCTCATGACATTTCAGGGCGACTGGTGAAGCCTGCTTGGCCGTCTCCCTCCCATCCCTGCTCATGCCACTTACCTTGTTCATCTTCCTTTTCTGATATGATTCCTGAGAAACCTCCTTTACGCCTAGTGACATGGCCCAGCCTTCACACACTGACCACAACCCTTTTTGTTGTTCCTTGGGTGATACTGATGCCTTTCTTAAGCTCTTCAGAAGCAGTGGTGTTTCAGGTCTCATTGCTCTACGCCAACACTGAGAAAATGTATTGAAAAGACTGCTTGCTATTGTGGGAAGTTTGAGTCAGCTTTGAAATTTCCCAGAAGTAATCAAGCTTATTTTCCTTTTCAGTTCTGGGCCCAGCCCCTTCTGTCGGTATCACCTCTGACTGTCTGTCTGTCCGTCTGTCTCTGTCTCTCTGTCTGTCTGTGTGTCTCTCTCTCTCTCTCTCTCTCTCTCTCTCACACACACACACACACACACACACACACACACACACACACACACACACACACACACTGGTAGATGAGCTTTATGGGTTACTTCAGATGCATGTTGAAATCTGGGCAATAACCATTCTTCATCCATTTGGTCTTTCCCATGTCTGTGGACCAAAGGACCTCTGGGTGATTACATACCTCAAGACAAGGTACTATATGTTACCTTTAAGCAAAAGTTTAAAACAGACAAAATGGAAAGACATTAAAGATTCCTGTTACGAACTGGTACCAAGTAAAAGTCTGCCTTAACCACTTCAATGTAGCATATAAGTAGTTTAGTGATGCTAGAAGAGGCCAAAGCCCTGACTTCAGAGGGTTCCCCAGACACATGCTCCCTGTGTGACCATGTCACTTCACTTTTCTGAAATAGCCCCATGCTTGTAGTCCCCACCCACCCCTGTCTTGTTGTGTGGCATTCAAATGAGACCATGCATTCTGCAAAATTCAAGTGTCAAGTGTAAAATACCAGGTAAAATTATGGTATTGGAAATGATAGCAATTGAAGTGAACGGTAAAAGACGATAGGATTAGCTTCAGAAATAAAAGAATATTATTTGCAGATTATTTAGTATATCAAAAAAATTCAGCTGTCTCCACCAAAAACATCAAGAAAAATGAGCTCAGCAGGGCCTCAGTAAATTATTAGTCCACAAAAATATTTATATTCTTACAAGAAAAAGAATTTTTTGTTTGTTTTTAAACATTAAAAACAATCAGCTATTTGGGAATGTAATTCCCTAGCCACACATCCCTTCATAGAGACACCTGTAAGCCTACAGCTACCCCTTCCACGTCGCAGATGTTAGGAGCTTGGAGCCCCTGAGATCCAGAAAATCCACATAAAATGCATTGGACGTCCTTACGAGAGAAGTCTGAATTTTTTCTTTTATGGGGTGTTTATAGTAGCTTATTGTAAAATTTGGGTTATTGTATAATGACTACAAATGTTTTGTGTATTTCTGAGTTTCTAAACTTTTTCCCATGTCTGTGGCTTCCACAGAACTCCCCAAAAATTCCCATTTCTTAATGCCAACCTGTGATATAGCAAAACCGCTGTGGGCAAAGTCACGATGTGAAAGGGATAACTGTATGATAATTGAAGAAAAGGAAGTTGGAGTAGACGGAGTAATTTAATGTTCAGGAATAGATTGGATCAGCATCGTCAAGATAATATTCAAGAAGCATCTGGAGGGAAGCATTGGCTGTGGGGATTTCCTCTTTCCTTTGGATCCAGGCATAGACATTTCCCATGATAGCAAGTGTTTGCAAGCATCCACCTCCCTGCTGTATGTCAAGTTTGGTTTAGAATAAGCAGACAAAGGTGTCTCTGTTTTTGAATCTTATGTCTTTGACACATGCACATGAGAGACCTTCTTGGGAGAGAACCTTTAAGTAAGCACTGCCAGATCGAGGACTAGCTAACAAGCACAGCAGAATCTGGTGTTCTCGACCATTGTCAGCCAGAGGGATGAAGATGAGATCTAAAGCTGGGAGATGCCTGCAGAGTTTAGTTCTGCTTGCTTGCTCCTTTTTACAGGTGAGGGAGGAGGTGCTTTGACTACTCTCCCAGCAGGAAGAGCCAAGCCCCTTGATTTCAAACCCAGAACCCTTCTCACTCTGCTGCTCCTCATCGTGGAGCCCCTGAGCAGCTGGACACATCCTCCTAAAATCATAGGACTACTGCAGAGACACCATTAAGCTGATAAACACACATATGTGAACTCCCAGACTTCGACACAGGTTCTGAGGCAGCCATTAAAACTATCATACCAGGCAGAGAGAGAGAAAAGTTGGCAAAACAGCATAGAAATGCTGATCACCCAACCAGAAACGTATTAAAGATAGAATCTGATAAAACACAGCTAAGGAAAGCTTCATTATTTCCCAGGTAAATGTCCTTGGGGAAACTAACTAGCAGTGTGATAAGAATGTGGTTTTATGTTCCAAACCACTCCATATGGAATAACAATGGCTAACATTTATAGAGCACCTCTTGTGTGTGAGGCCCTGGACTAAGGACTTATTTTACAGATGATGAAACTAAGGCAAACAGGGTGAAGTGATTGCCTAGGGTCACACAGTCTGAAGGTGGATTTGAACTCAGGTCTACCTGACTCCATGTCCAACACTATCCATTGGGCTAGCCACCTAGTCACACTTAAGGGGAAACATTAAAGGGAATTCCATCTCACTAGTAGTTTTAAATGTAAAAATAACTCTGAAAATATAAACATGGTGATGAAAAGGTGAGTTTTCTGACAAGCAGAAAGAATAAGTTACAAACAAGGTAGGTGTGCCTGGTTTCAAAAACAGGCTTCAATCCATACAGTTAAAAAAAATCACTAGACTGAGAAAAATGTAACTGTGATATAAAATCTGGATGTCTAAATTTTATAAATTTTATAAATTTTATATTATAGAGTTTTAATAGTAGCGCCTGTTTTGTGGTACATGTACAGATAATTTCCAAAAAGGAAATGCAAATCGATCATTTATTTAAATGCTCGAGCTCATAATCACATGCAATTCAAACCATTTTGAGGCAGCATTTTCACATGCATAGCATTGCTATAATGATATAATAGTAAAGCAGCCCAAGTTGAGTGGGGTTGTATAACATAGAACGCCTCAAGGGTGGAGATGGCTGGTTTTCTGTTTGGTCCCCAGCATACTGCACACAGAAAGGCCTTAAATGTGTATAGAACTGAGTTTGTTTTAATCGTAGAGAAACTTGCCCATTTCGTTTTTGTTTTTGTTTTGTTTTTTTTCCCAGGGCACTGAGGGTTAAGTGATTTGCCCAAGGTCACACAAGCTAGTAAGTGTCAAGTGTTTGAGGCTGGATTTGAACTCAGGTCCTCCTGAATCCAAGGCCGGTACTTTATTCACTGTGCCACCTAGCTGCCCCAAAACTGATTAGTGCAAACTAATGCAGTGTCTTTAGTACTGTGTACAGCAAATAAACATGTCCTTTGGTACCCATATGCACAAAGCCCTGGACCTGAAGTTGGGAAGGCTTGAGTTCAAATCCAGTCTCAGACCCTTACCAGTTAGGTGGCTTTGGGCAAGTCACTGAATCTGCCTCGATTTCTCCATTTGTGAAATGGGGATAATAACAGTACCTGCCTCTCAAAATTGTTGTAAGGATCAAGTATTTATAAAGTGCTCTGCAAACTTAAATTGATATTAAATGTTAGCCATTTTATCATGTTGTTCTGTTAGCCTAGTTTTAGTTCATACAAGTGCAACTACTTTTCTCTGAATTATTTATAATTTGTTACAGCATAGTAATAATCTATTATATTCATGTACCACCATTTGACTTTGATCATGAAACAAACTTTTTACTATTCTGAACCTCCTGGCTTTAAATCGAATAACCTTAGTAACCCCAGCTAGTATCATTTCCCACTTCTCTATTAGAGGCTTTTGGAAGTAAAGGTTATACACCAAAGCATGGTTCACATGGTGATCTTTTCCCCATATCTTCCTGCCAGATCTTTTAAAATACGGATCAGCCTAATAGAACAAACTTTAAAAATAATCGTTTTCTTTTTCTCTGCAGTGGGACCATATGGAATATTTGCTGGTAGAGATGCCTCCAGAGGGCTAGCAACGTTCTGCCTGGATAAAGAGGCGCTCAAAGATGAATATGATGATCTCTCTGACTTGAATGCTGTACAGATGGAAAGCGTTAGAGAGTGGGAGATGCAGTTTAAAGGTACTGGTGGTGGGCGGGCATGAGAACATAGAATACAGGACATGTGCCCAAGACACTTAGGAAATAGAGTCTGCTTTTAAAGCCCAAAGATGGTGCACTTTTCAGCGTGATTCTAATTTTGTGATGTTGATATATTTTAATATTTGTAAGGAAGTCAGATAAAATACATTTGCCACTTAGGGTTGTTCAAGAGTATTAACAACTGAATTCTAAACAGTTTTTTAATGTGGTTTCATACTCCCTTGTCTGAAATCCCAGAGATTGCTTTGTTATTCAAACTGTTAATTACTAATATTGACATGATTTAAATGTGATTAAAATCCAATTTTTATGAAACATTTTGCCCCCTAGCATGTATTGGGAAGATCCTGCTTTCTGAAGAGCCTGTTGGTTAAGCTTCCCTAACCCCTTTAAGACAGTGCTCCTAGCCTCCTGTCCACTTACATCCAGCATTACACTTTTGTGTATGTGTAGAGCAAAACCTATTAAAAATTCATAATGCCTTAATGAGAAGGAATGATATCGTTTCTAAACTCTGTAGTTTCTAAAGCCAGAACATGGCTCAGATGTGTGTGCACATACATGAGAAAAGGAAAGAGATTGTGTTCTTCAGTGGGCGGCCATGGGATCACTCAGACCACTGCTTTTCACATCATTTAAATAGTTCTTCTGGATTAGTGACATTAAAGAATTTTGAGACCATGTTTTCTACTCAGAGCTGCCTGATAAAAAGGAGCTTCCCAGGCCTTAACAGCATTCACATCTTGTTTTGAGTATCAAGCTGTTCACTTAAATAATTAGCATCCTCAGTGAAGAGAAGATAAGGAAGTAACTTACTCTGATGAAGAGGACAGTATGACATAGAAAACAGAAACTGACGGCTAGATCGGTGATGCTCTTTTCTTTTCTCTTCCAGAAAAGTATGATTATGTCGGCAGACTCCTAAAACCGGGGGAGGAGCCATCAGAATACACAGATGAAGAAGATACCAAGGATCATAATAAACAGGATTGAACTTTGTAAACAACCAAAGTCAGGGGCCTTCAGAACTGCAACCTCTCTTAATTCCCTTTCACAGAATGTCCTGCATCTTTGGGTTTGGTTCATCTGCTGCGAGAGAAAAAAAACACAAAAAACATTCAACAGATTTTGTACAAGAAAATGTGTAGTCTTGCTACAGAGCTTTGACTGCTAGACATCATTCGTGCTGCCAAACGTTTGTTGGAGTCGTCTGTGGCATCCAGTATGGCTTCGTCATTGAAGAGACGGGGGCAGAGATTCTAGAAGGTGTAACAAAACCACACAGCTGTTCCTCTTTGGTGAATCACAGACACCCAGTAGCATTTGCTGCTCTGGAAGTGTGCCGGTCTCTCTGAAAAACAGCATGGATGATATGTTGTTTTATGTGCTGTATTTTTGTTTCAGCCTTGAGGGAAAACTCTTGTGTACATCCATCCGTTTGAGTAGTTGGCCTACTGAAACATTAAAATGTGAATTTCCAAACTTTTGTCATAGAGGTGTTACTAGCTCTGGCAAAAAAATAAATAAACAAATAAATGAAAACAACACTTCAGTCCTAAGAAACCTTGGCAAATTAGAAGGGGGATATCAGGTTGTCCTTTTCCCAGGTGGATTTATGTCAAAACTAATTTCCCAGCATCAAGAACCCTGAAGCCAGTCTTTACCCCTTTCTTCAAATCAAATCAACATGAATTGTGCCTTATTTCATTTAGGTAAACTTGGATTGTTTTAAGGAGAACCCCATTTGTGATGTCAGAAGTCACTACAAGCAGCGTTGAGACTGAATCGGAGAATGTTGTGTTGACTGGAAACCTTGATGTCATTCTGTGTGCATAGAATGTAAAAGGGATATTCAGTGTTACTGCCATATCTGTTAATGTACATGAACTTAATTAGCATTGCAATGGCCAAATACACCCTCCATGATATCTTTTTAAAAAAAAATTAAAAAACAACAAAAAGGAACCCTTTCTGTCCCCCAAGCAGCTGCCTAACCATGGGAGCCTAGCCCCCCTTGTGTCTCCTGTTGGTGTGAGCGTGCATGGTGGGGGCAGGAAGGGAGATCGTGTGGCTGGGTGTCTGCAGGTGTGTCTGTCTCAGTTGGAGTGCATGCGTGCGTGTGTGCGTGTGTGCGTGTGTGAGAGAGAGCCTCAAGGGGCTGCTTCTGCAGATGTTGTAAATACGAATGCCATTTTAATAAAGCATGTACAATAAACCATAATCAGCTGGAGTTGGATTTTATATGCAAAGTATATGTCTGAATTAGGCTTTTGTTGGCCAGGTTTGTGCTATCAGCCGAGGATGAGGAAATATCTTAGTCACAAAAAGTTGGCACTGTTAACTGTCAGTCCCGCAGAACTTCATGAATTCTCGAGAGAAATCTGAGATGATTCAGGTAAGACTTGGTTTACTGAAGCCTAGCTCCTGTCTGCTACGTTTTGGTGACATCAGCCAGTAATAGAGTCATTGAAATCATTGAAAACCAAATAAAAAGGAACTATCCCCCCATGGTCCATGAAATTCATACCCAGATTGCAAAGGCCCATTATCTATCTAGTCACTGGACTTCATGGGGACCGCTTAGTTCCTCAACAAGGTGACAAGTTGTCCCAGAAAAGCAGTCATCTTCAAAAAGTCACCAATTAAGGAGATGACTTCTTTCTGTTTTGTAGATTGGATGCATTCAGAAGCAGCCTCAGAGGAAAACACTAAAACTGCAATACATTGAGCCTTAATGAACATGAACTGCTGTGCTCTGTATCCAGTTTGGGAATGTTTTGTACAAAACAGTTGAACCTCAGACGAATTTGTGCTAGGGAGTGGTTGCAATGACTGAAGAATGTTGGTAGATGCTTCGTGTGTTGATGGAAGGCATTTCTAGAAAAACCAATGTTAAGGTAGATCTGTCATAAATTGACCTGTGAATCACTTGAGCACAAAGTTCATAGTAAATCCACACTTGTGACTCCTTCAGTTTTAAAGATCAATGCAGAAAAAGAAAATATGCAGTCTGTTGAGAAAAAAAAAAGCAATTTGTGTTTGAATTTAAAATAAACAGTGTTCTGGACTTGGGTTAAATGTGTCACTCATCTTGGAACATTCTTTCTTAGCAGTCAGTGAATGGGGGCAGCTAGATGGCGCAGTGGATAGAGCACCGGCCCTGGAGTCAGGAGGACCTGAGTTCAAATCCGGCCTCAGACACTTAACACTTACTAGCTGTGTGACCCTGGGCAAGTCACTTAACCCCAATTGCCTCACTAAAATTTAAAAAAAAAAAAAGAAAGAAAGCAGTCAGTGAATGAAGTAATGGGTGTTTCCTTTCCCTCATCCATCCTTTTGTTACTCATTTGAGATGGAAGCTGAGGGTCAGGTCAGCTTCTTCATAACCAGACATCTGATATGATGTCTCACCCTTGGCCTTGTGTTTGGGTTCTCATTTAAAAACTAGCCTGGGGAATAAGACTAGGAAAGCATTGGGGAGTCTAAATGAACCTGCCTGGATTCATTCTTCCAAATGCAGTTCTGTTTTGACCAGTAGCCTGCCTCAGCCTGCCCTTGCCACCTGTCCTTAAGTTGTTCGAACTAGTGAGTGGGGAGAAAAGTAGAGCTGCCTTCCCTCCACCATTGCTGATAGAATGATGAGACCTGCCTAAGCTTTCTGTATCTCTTCCTAGCAGAAAAATAGCCTCTTGTCTCTGTTAGCCCTTGCCTGACCTTTGTTTTCCCCCTCACACAGTTAAAGAATTCTGCTCTGGAGAATTACAACCCTGATGGTATTATTTAGTGTAGTGAGTCTCTTTCCATTTGAGGGAATAATGAGGCCACCAGAAGAATGAGGCACGAGCTGAGGCCACAACTCCTGGGCGTGTGCCGTTCCTTGAGACTGAAGTAGAATTCAAATGGTGAGGAGACCAAATGCTAGTTTTGTTAGGCAATTTAGTTGAAAGATCTGCTTGTACAAAAATAATAGAAATGTCTCTAAAGGTACATGTAGTCATTAGTTGGAAATTCTGAAAAACTTTTTCATCTCTTTGCCTGTCTGTTTTGGCAACTTTATAAGGGTGTTGGATTTGCCCCAGTACTGCAGCTTGGACCATAATAGCCATTTATGGTTAAAAGGATCAGTTGAGGGGGCAGCTAGGTGTGCAGTGGATAAAGCACTGGCCCTGGATTCAGGGGGACCTGACTTCAACCTCAGACACTTGACACTAGCTGTATATATATATATATATACGTGTGTGTGTGTGTGTGTGTGTGTGTGTGTGTTATCTGGGGCTAATGATCACTTCGGTAGTCCAGGAAAATGTTTCAGTCCACTGTATAAGCAACATTTATTGAGATTTATCCTAGCATCAAAAAAAAAAAAAAAAAACCAGTGCTGAAACAAAACCAGTGGGTGTCCATGGAATGGTAACTAGGATAATGATGAGACTCAAAACTATGTCATGGGGATCAGTTGGAGGATGACTGCTGCTTGAAGACAGCCCTTCACCCCTTGATACAAGGGCCAGGAGCAATGAATGAAAGTTAGGGAACAGATGGTTAAAGTTAGTCTGGAAGTGAATTGGCTTCCTGGAGGCAGTAAGTGGCCAACCCTGTGCCTGAGCGATTACCTGAGCTCTTGTGGATTAGTTGATGGATGACGATAGGAAGAGAGGGCTTCATCGGGCAGAATAAGCTTCTGGGTCTTTGTAGTCTGAAGGAGTGGGATGCTTTGGGAGTAAGGACAAAAAGGGGGGGGGGACCAAGTTGAAGAAGATATTTGCACTTTGGGTGAATTCTATTTTTTGTTACTCATCTGCATGACAGTCAGAAGGGGCCTGGAGGTAGACATGTACATGTCTGCATGCATAGGTCTGTATTCAAAATGCAGGTAGGTCTAATATGGAAGCAAACTAGGTTTGTCTCGTTCTGGCACAACCTTCATGCACATGTACACGGAAGTTCTCTGAGGCCATGTTAAGGATTAGTTGTTTCATGTAAGTCCTTTGCTTAAATGGTCAACTGCCAGGTGATGCAGCACCAGCTGTGGTGATAGTTTAACTTTCCAAATTAGGCCCTTTTGTACCCCAGACCAGGGGCGTATCGATTCTACAAACATGTCCAGAAGAAGCAGGCCCTGGTGCAGAGAGGGCGAGCCTCAGCCAACAAGACTAGGGCTCGAGTCCTGCCTCTGACATTCACGTTGCCTGTGTGCCCACTGACACGTCACCACAACTTTAGGGTTCTCTCCCTCCAAGCTGTGGCAGCGGTGGTCTCAAGAATGAAGAAGCCTTAATGGCCTAAGTGCCAGGGATACAAGTATAAAAGGAAAGCAAGCCCAACACGTAGTAGAGGGGCGGCGGCCAGGAAAGGCAGCAGGATGTGGAGGGGAACGAAAGGTTCTCCGGTGATGCCACCTTGCCTGACTTCCTTGGAGTGTTTGTTGGCTTCCACTTCTCTGGGCAGGGAGGGTTTGGGGTTTGTTGGAAGATGAGGACCCCTGGGACTAGGTAGTGCAGTCATGAGTGACTGAAAAGTGCCTCAAAGCAGGGGACGTTGGAAAACACCAATGAGTCAGGGAAAGAAAGGGTTCTTGTGTGGGGTCCAAGTTCCTGGATGTTCAGTGACCTCAATGAAAAGGAGCTGTTTTTTAAAAAGTATGAACCACATCCATCAACATTTTCTTGATGCTCATTGTCAGTTGGTAGACAAACACTGAAGTGTTATTTTTGAAAGGCGCCCAACCATGACTGTTCTGCCGCCTGCCACTCTCTTTTCCCCCATCCCCCAAAAACTAAAGTAGTCTGCTAGATATGGTGAAATGCCTTTCTGCCCTTTTAGTTTCAACCCCCTATCAGTCCTGGTCCTCCTTCCCCCAGAAACAGAAACAAGAAAGATTTTAGAATCCATATATTGAAATTCTTACCATGAGAAAATGTCCCTGGAGAATTCGGATGTTGATGGCTGTTCTCTTCTCCAAGCACGCTGCATCCTTGCATGCTGGGTGAATTCGTGAAGTGAATTGGCAAAATCACTTTCCTGGCCTTAATATTTCTGCAGATTCAATCCATCTTGCAACTTCATTACAAAGTTGTCGGATTGCATCTGCATCCCATGAGTCAATTTTCTGCTGTATTTCCCATGGTTAAAACCAAGAGAATTTGTTTGTGTACTTCAGGTCGGGGTGGTAGGGAATTACCATGTTTGCTAGCTGGTCCCTCCTGTCGGTTGCATGTTTTCCTTCATTCCAAAGCTAGTTGCTATTGGCAGAGATTTGGCTCTGTCCATGGGGGAGCTGCAACAAGGCCAATGGAGAGACCATGTGCTTTACACAGCGTCTTTGTGAAGACTGTTAATAACACTCAGAACTGGCACCAGGAAAACCTCTAAACCTTCCACCCCGACCTTGGTTAAATTTCACTGGCCTACCTCAAGGGTACCAAGATTGTACTCTGATATGTGCTGGGGTTCTCACATTCAGAGAAAGGCTTCATGAGACTTGATTCACTGTGAGTTTGGTTTTCTCCTGCTCTATATTATCCTTATTTAGACCCTGATGCACATACCTCTTAAAAAAACAACAAAAAAAATAGATTTGATGATTATTTTTAAGGCAAAAAGATTGACAAAATGCTGGCTTCAAATGGAATTTTTCAGCTGTTATGAAGGTTGGCCTAATCTCTCTCAAAAAAAGATGAAATAGACAATAAATATTTAATATAACTTTTTTTAAACAACCCGTTTTATTGAGATTTTTTTCAATCAATAAAAGTATGCCTTCTTTCCCACTGACCTCCCTTCTTGTGCATTTGAGAAGAAAAGAAATACAAAACATCTTTTATAAACATTTATTGTCAAGCATAACAATTTCCTGCATTGACTGTCCAAAAATATACATGTCTCAATCTACACTCTGAATCCATCACCTCTCTGTCAGGAAGTGGATAGTATATTTGTGGTTGGGCCATGATTGATCCAATTAATCCAAGTTTTAAGTCTTTCAAAGTTGTCTGTCTTTATAGTATCGTCACTATAAAAGGGCAGCTAGGTGGCACAGTGGATAGAGCACTGGCCCTGGAGTCAGGAGGCCCTGAGTTAAAATCTCACCTCAGACACTAGCTGTGTGACCCTGGGCAAGTCACTTAACCCCAATTGCCTTAAAATATCCAGGGCCATCTCCAGTCATCCTGATACATATCTTGCACTGGACCCAGATGACTGTGGAGAAGAGAGTGAGATTGGTGAGCTTGCACAGACCTTCCCCATTTAAATCCAATTCAGTGCAAGTCATGACATCACCTCCTGCTGTCACAGTCCTCTTTGAGAATGAAGGGCAAACAAAACACTGTATAACATTCTGGTTCTGCTCACGTCGCTCTGGTTCAGTTCATATAAGTCTTCTTGGAGTTCTCTGAGACCGTCCCCTCCATCATGTTTTACAGGATATCAAATTTATATAACACAACTTAATCAGCCATTCCCCAATTGATGGGCACACACTTCAATTCTTTCCCACAAGAAAAAGAACTACTGTAAATGCTCTTGTACATTCTTAGAGTTTGTTTTACTTCAAACTAATTCCTCCCTCAACCTACCCTTCCTCTTTTTCCTCCCCCACATCTCCCTTCTTGAGTGAAATATATTTCTGTAGCCAGCTCTGTGTGTTTCATGTCTTCTAGGAATTCTGGTTGAACTCATGCTCAGGCTATGATTTTCTTTTGTTTCTTTTTTTTCTCTTGGACAAGGTTTTGTATTTGTGACATGACATCAGTTCCCTTTCCAATTCTTTCTTCTACAGCTCTCATTTCTTTTCCATTGTTTTGAAACTCAAAGAGTCTCCTTTCATTTGTAAAAAAACATTTTAAAAACTCTTTTTTTTAAACTCTTGCTTCATCTCTTCCAGGTATTCTGGTTGAACTTGTGCTCAAGCTGTTTTTCTTTCTTTCTTCCTTTCTTTCTTTCTTTCTTTCTTTCTTTCTTTCTTTCTTTCTTTCTTTCTTTCTTTCTTTCTTTCTTTCTTTTTGCAGGACAATGGGGGTTAAGTGACTTACCCAGGGTCACACAGCTAGTAAGTGCCAAGTGTCTGAGGTCAGATTTGAACTCAGATCCTCCTGAATCCAGGGTCGGTGCTTTATCCACTGCACCACCTACCTGCCCCTTAAGCTGTTTTTCTTTAAGGCTTTCTTTGTAATGATTTGGTGTCGTTCTCTTTTCTGGATTTATATCCTGAGTGACCCTGTCACCATGATATCTTTTTATTATGGATTTTTTTTTTGTTTACTTATTTCAGCCAACTTCTTGACTTTATATTAGGGCTGGCCTCTGCACATCTCTGGAGAGAATGTCTGAGCTGCTGCTGCTGCTGCTGCTGCTGCTGCTTTCTTAGGATATTGAATGTTATGTGATTCCAGGATATCAGTGACAACTCAGGCTGGAGACTTGCAAGCTTTTGATGCTCCCAAAAGCCTAATTTTTCCCTTCTGCCTGAGTTCTGCAAGTTCCTGACTTATATTTGGGTCTGAGCAACAACACACCTGAAGGTTTGCCTCTTGTTGGAGTTCCAGCAGACTGCTGCCGGACCCTGCCCTTATTAGCTAACTGGAAAAGCTCTACTGGTTCAGTGACAACTTCAGGCTTCCCTTTGGTCTGGGATTCCTGCTCTGGTTATTTAGCTGCAGGCTTCAGACTGGGCTCAAGGCTGGGAATGAGACCCTGCTCCATTGCTGGGGTCCAAACCACATGACTGCTGCTTCCTTCTGCACTTGCTTCTTGCAAAGTACACATCCTGTGGTCTGTAACTGATGCTTACCTGAGATCACTACTCCTGGATTCCCTTCCTCAATCTGCTCTGGCTCTGTGAGCTAACCCGGGGTAATGAGTGGCAGAGCTGCCAGTTGGCACCTGTTCCTACTACTGCCTCTCATGAGCTGGATCTCAGATCTCATCTTCCCTGGTACACAGGTGGATGTTCCCAGCTAAACCGTATCCCCATTATCCCCAGACCTCTCTGTCTCCCATAGAATGGATAGAATACTGAGCCTGGAATCAGAAGACCCAAGTTGAAAACCTGGCCTCAGACACTAGCTATGTTACCTTGGGCTAATCACCTAACCTTTGCCTCAGTTTCATCAACTGTAAAATAGAATAGCACCAGTCACTGTGCATAGCAGGTGCTATATAAATGTGTTTCCCTTTTCTTCCCCTCTGTGCTGACCTGAGCGGGAAAAATGGTTCACCAGGTCTTGGATTTCCCAAACAAGACTTGGTCTGGTGCATTTTCTAGGTCTATTAAAAGTAGTAGGAGCTGCTAGGTGGCGCAGTGGATAAAGCACTGGTCCTGGATTCAGGAAGACCTGAGTTCAAATCTGGCGTCAGACACTTGACACTTACTAGCAAGTTACTTAACCCTCATTGCCCCGCAAAAAAACAAACAAAAACAAAAACAAAACAAAAAAATAAAATAAAGTAGCGAAGAGCTCAGCTCTCTGCCCTCTTGGCTTGGTTGTCCAGCTTTCCATGTTTTCAGAGGCAATGTGTTAGAATGGAAAATGCACTGGACCAGGAGTTCTGATTGTGACTTCACCATTTGGTAGCCACACGGCCTTGAACAAATCCAAGAAGCCTGCGGAGCCCTGGCTGCTCGAGACTGGGCTTCTATTCCCCAGTCAACTGTGAAACTGTCATATGTTTGCCTCTGAGACCCATGGATCAATTATTTTTTAAAGATTTAGAATTTTATTTTTTTCCCAAATTACATGTAAAAACAAATTTTAACATAGATTTTTTTTTTTTTTTTAGTGAGGCAATTGGGGTTAAGTGACTTGCCCAGGGTCACACAGCTAGTAAGTGTTAAGTTTCTGAGGCCGGATTTGAACTCAGGTACTCCTGAATCCAGGGCCAGTGCTTTATCCACTGCGCCACCTAGCTGCCCCTAACATAGATTTTTAAAACTTTGTGTTCCACATTCTCTTCCTCCCTCCCCACCCTCCTTAAGAACTCAAGCAATTTGATATAAGTTATATATGTGTAGTCGTGTAAAACATTTCCACATTAAGACCCATGGATCAATTAAATCTCTTTTTTTTGGGGGGGGGGGTCAGGGCAATGAGGGTTAAGTGACTTGCCCAGGTTCACACAGCTAGTAAGTGTTTAAGTGTCTGAGGCCGGATTTGAACTCAGGTCCTCCTGAATCCAGGGCCAGTGCTTTATCCACTGTGTCACCTAGCTGCCCCCGGATCAATTAAATCTCAAACCACCAAGCAATAATAACCTGCTCAAGTAATGAAGACTAGAGATTCCAGACTGCGCCTCTCTGCTTCAGAATGTGTTTTGTTTTTTTGTTTTTGTTTTTGTTTTTTGCAGGGCAATGGGGGTTAAGTGACTTGCCCAGGGTCACACAGCTAGTAAGTGTCAAATGTCTGAGGCCAGATTTGAACTCAGGTCCTCCTGACTCCAGGGCTGGTGCTTTATCCACTGTGCCACCTAGCTGCCCCCTCTGCTTCAGAATGACCTGAATGAACTACGCTATGGTGGGGCAGTCTGCAACAAGTATCCCGATGTATGATAGCAATAACGAGATGATGAAGAGGAGCAGCACCCGAAACATCAGGGCCTCAGCACCGAAGATGGAACTCCCCAGCACAGTAATGGATTCTTCTTATAGGTTATCTGTTGTAAGGTGGGAACCCCATAGAGAGAAGGAGGCCTCTACTCAGGGCCTTCCCCCTTTGTTGTTGAAGAGAACCAATGACATCATGGAGTCTTGAATTGCACATGAATTGGACTTAAGGGAGTCAGAGTTGCACAAAGCCATCAGCCTCACTCTTCCAGAATCATCCAAGTCCGGTGGCAAGAGCAAAGGGGATGTAGAACAAGGAAAAGCTGAAGAGGGCCCATTGGAAACTATGGCTAGAAGCAGTCCATACACGTCAGACCATGATGTCATTGGTGATAATTCACCTCTGATGTGACATCTGAGAGGTGCCCCGCCCCCAGTCTTAGTAGTCAGGGGCATGACCATGAAGCTCAGGGGTCCTCTTCTGCACTCTCATCCTTGGAGAGAGGGTGGTTAGGGGGTTGACCGCTGGCTAACACACTGGCAGGAATATGGTGGGGCCTAATCAGTTTCACATCAGTAGAGGACTGGGATGGACCCACTGTGCCGCTGCCTACAAGCCAAGGTGTGATGCCCCAGCCCTCTCCATCCTTCTCTCTTTTTTTTAACATCACTTGAAAGATAGCCTTGGGGCTGAGTCCAAGAATGGGAACCATCAGCATACTAGGGAAGAGAATGGGGGTCCTCCAAAACCTGGAGAGTCCAATAAGCCTCTGAGCATCTCTTAGACTACAAAGAAATAAAGGTCAACAGCTTGTTCCAGACTGAATTTTAAGCTACCTGGATTACGCTGATCCACTGTGTGACCAAAATTTTAAGTTTAAATCCAGAAAGTTTGACTAGCCTAGACTTCGGATTTTCATTAGTGTTGAAGCCACCAGTTGCTATCTTCCTTCCTCACTAACTAAACACGGCTGCTACAAGAGGAAGCTAGTGGGGCAGTGGATAGAGCACTGGCCCTGGAGTCAGGAGGACCTGAGTTCAAATCCAGCCTCAGACACTTGACACTTACTAGCTGTGTGACCCTGGGCAAGTCACTTAACCCCAATTGCCTCACCAAAAAAAAAAAAAAGGAAGCTGGTTTAGGAAAGTGCTCTAGCCTCCTTCATCTCTAGCACATTTTGGAGTGTCATTAGGAAGCACTAGTAATGTAAAACATCATAAATACCTTTCACCCCTCCTTGGACTTGGTATTACTTGGTGTTAACTATTTCCTTTCCACAGTAGCCTGTGTAGAAGTCACTGTAGAGGTACTAACTTCCAACATGATGTCCTGGAAAAGGTTGCAGTTCCCACTTCCCTCAGTAATCTGCCTCTTGGCATCCCAATGAAAATTGGGGGACCTTCATGGACCCATTAGAAGCCGCTTAGTAACCTGACCATCACTGTCCTTATATATTTGGTGACCCACCACACCCTTTCCAGGCCACTGTAACTTGGACATTTGACTTCCAGATAACCCAAAGTACAACAGTAAGAATAGCCCAGTGGTCAGGTAAACCTCGACTCTTGGCCAAAGGGTCCTTGTCTCAGAAGTCTCAAATGTGTGTATATTGGGATTTAGGTGGCTTGGGACTGACAAAGTGGGGCAGGACTTTTAGGAGCTACCCTAAGCCTGGAAGTAGGCAGCAAAGGGTCCTTACCACTCTGATCAGAGATGTGTTCATGGTTTTACTGGTACCCTCATAGTCTGCCCATCCATCTTCTTTTTTTTTTTTTTTTTTGCAGGGCAATGGGGGTTAAGTGACTTGCCCAGGGTCACACAGCTAGTAAGTGTCAAGTGTCTGAGGCCGGATTTGAACTCAGGTACTCCTGAATCCAGGGCCAGTGCTTTATCCACTGCGCCACCTAGCCACCCCGCCCATCCATCTTCTTAACCCTATGTTTCAGGAGCCACACCCAAAATTCCTAACAGGAAAGGTTGTAGTCACTCTCCACTCATCCAGGAGCCAGCAGGTGCTGGGCCTAATTTCACCATTTGCAGGTGGACAACCACTGTGATTGTCTGATCTTCCTCTCATACTTCTCCAGTTGGTGAGGTGCCCACACCTGTGTATGAAGGTGTGGTAGAAGAGGCCAGAAGCTCAATCCTGATCCCATTTGGGGAGAGCTCTCCCATCAAAGCCATCTCTTAGGGGATTTTTACCCCTGCCTTGAAAACTGCCTTTGTGGGACTGCTGACAAGGCCACACTTTCTTGCCTCTTATGGTAAGAGCGTTATCTACCAGGGTCTTGTCAGCGGGGCTGACATTTTCTAAGATCCTGCCTATCCTCTGCCAGTGAAGCTTGTCAAAAGAAACTGAAGCCGTCCTGGAGTCTTCATTGACTTCCAGGGATGGTGGCACACACCTATAATCCCTGCTCCTCAGAAAAATGAGACTGGTGCGGCCCTCACCCTGGGGAGCTCTGAGCTGCAGCTGGACTAACGCTGATCAGGTGTCTGGCTACACTAAGTTCAGCAGGCCCCTGGGAGGAGAGGGCCACCAGTACTGCCTAATGGGGGACAAACCAGGTCAATAGTGAGATCAGTCTGGGAGTGGCTGCTACCCACCCCACTTTGCTGCTCGCCCAGTCTGGGCAGGATAGGAAGATCCCGTCTCACCTCCCGACTACACCGCCCCCAAAGTCTTCATTGTCCCAGGAGGCTCAGGCTCAGACTACTGACATAAACACAAAGGCAAGTGAAGAGGAGTCAGGGCCGTCTCCCTCTGGCTTTATCCACTGCACCACCTAGCTGCCCCCAGGAGCTTTTAATAAATGTTTATTGGCCATCATTGTGGGAGGAGGTGTATATTATCAGATGTGGGCAATGAGCTGGGGCTTTTTGCTTAATTGCATTTCTCTGTTAAATCCTTTAATGGTGATAGGCATCATTAGGAAATGACAGCAATGATGTAAAAATCCCTCTTACATTTTTAGAGCTGTGAGAATTCATTAGGAGCAGTGTTCCAGGGAGGATAGACGTTAGGGCCTGTTCCAGGTCTTCAAAGACTTTCCACCAGTCCGTCTCATGGACCCCAAGAGAGGGTCAATGAAGGACTGAGTACACAGCCTCCAGGGAGCACCGGCCTGGCCCCTTAGAGCCCCAAGGCTGGCTTAGGAGAGCTAGGTCAAAAGTCCAGACCATCAAGCCACTGTGGTACCTTTGCCCTTTTTTATGAGCTCTGGCCACCTGTGCAAAGGGTGAACTCCTGGACTCAGGGAGAGTTTCTCAGAGCCCAAGCAACGGCACAAGGACAGGACTTTCCCTCTCTGCCGACAGGCTGAGTCAGCCTCCCTTTCACTTTCTCCTTCTTTCACACCGTCTCAACCAATAAGAATATTCAAAGATTCCTAACGGTCTGTCCGGGCATGAAGGTAACTGGTACCACCCATCTCTGCTGTAGAACCCCAGAGGATCCAGAAAAGTGGAGGAAGCACCCTAACCACAATTCAGAGAGGGGACCTGTCCTAGGAAAAGCTGGAAGCCATTGGAATGATGTCATCTGTAGGCCCGGAGGTGGGCTGCACTCCGCTCTCCAAACCTCAACCTGAGTGAACCGTCAAGACTAAGCATCTTTGGATCCCTAAGTTTGGGCGGGGGCTTTCTCCCTTCTGCCTCCATAAGCACAGAATCCCTCCCATTTACTGCATCTGCTGCCAGATGGAAGGATTAAAATAGGCAGGAGAATATGATCGGCTCTTCTGTTCATTTTGAAAAAGAATGCTATGAACCTAGAAAAATAGCAGCTCTGCCTCAAATGCTGCCCAGAGAGGGGATAATTCATTACTCAGAGGATTCTCGACTATTAATAAATTAGTCATCGGATTCAAGAATGAGGAATCATTTATTAAGCACTTACTAGATGCCAAGCGCTATGATAAGTGGGAAGAATACATAGAAAAGCAGGGATTCCCTGCCTTCAGGGAGATCTGATTCTATTTGGGGGAGACAACACAGAGAGGAAGGTTGGAAAAGCCTGGAGCTCTGTCTCACCAGAAAGATTGCAATTGGTCACTCCCTACTTGTGAGGGACCAGAGCTGCCCTCAGTGGCCCCAGCTTCTCTGGCAAAACGTCCTGGTCATCAAAAGTCCCAGGGGCCATATCCCACTGACTTGGCGACTGGACACATGGCCAAGTGCCGCTATATCCCTGGTACAAATTCCCGGCCTTAATTAGGGCACAGTAAACCTCCTTTGTTACATGTTCAATGACTTGCGATTGCCTTGTTTCATCCTAACGTTGAACCTGATCCAAGAGGCTGCTGGTGTTAGAACCGCACCTCCAAACTCCTCATCCAAAGAGTCTGAACAGCTATTGAGCACATTACATTCTTTTTTTTTTTTTTTTGCAGGGCAATGAGGGTTAAGTGACTTACCCAGGGTCACACAGCTAGTAAGTATCAAGTGTCTGAGGCCACATTTGAACTCAGGTCCTCCTGAATCCAGGGCCGGTGCTTTATGCACTGTGCCACCTAGCAGCCCTGCACGTTACATTCTATTGAAGAAAGCAATTCACTCACACATGCACATACAGACATGATGCTTGGGCTGATAGGTATATATCCAACCAAAGCTCATTTTTTTTCCCCCTCCACTCAGGGCAATGAGGGTTAAGTGACTTGCCCAGGGTCACACAGCTAGTAAGTGTCAAGTGTCTGAGGTCAAATTTGAACTCAGGTCTTCCTGAATCCAGGGCTGGTGCTTTATCCACTGTACCACCTAGGCACTATATAAATACTGGCTATTATTATTATTATTAAAATGGGTATAATAATATTTTCACTACCTGCCTCACAAGGTTGGAGATCCAATGAGACAATGGACTCAGGATGCCTTATAAATTTCAAAGCATTGTATGCCATTCTTATCGTGATGAGATGGGACAGCTTGTAGTCACCCAACCCTGCACCAATGCTAAGGGCCATAATTTCCCATTTTTATTAAGATTCTCACTTGCCCAGACCATAATTAATCTGAGGCCTGGCCTCATTTAGAGACAAGTAGGTGTGGGGAGAGGAAGTACGGTTGGGTTCTGAAATAACTGGAATAACTGGATGAATCTATAGTTGAAATGCTGGGATTCAGGCAACCAACCTTCTAGGAGATTATTCTAATCACCAGTTTCAAAGTATTACATTGTTGGGTCACCTTGTTAATCATCTGATTAACTGCAGTCCCCTCTGTGTGTGTGTGTGTGTGTGTGTGTGTGTGTGTGTGAAGGACTTCTCACTGGCAGCAAGATTTAACATACTTTTGTAAAAAAAGAAAAAAAAGTAATTCATTTTTTGTTTTGCCACAAAAAAAAAATCACTTCCCAATATAGCCCTTCAGCTCAGCAAGTACTGTTATAGAGATGTCAGATTCCAGAAATGGTCAAATATTCTGTCCCAGAATTCCTTCCTTGGGTGACCTTTTTTGAAACGTCTAAGAATGAGAAGCCAGAGGAGACGCCATCTTGAATGTCATGTAGAGAGAAGGTGATAGGCAGGGTCGAGCTCAGTATAGCCTGCTCCCTCCTCCACTGCCTCTGATGGGACTCTGATGGGCTATTCTTACAGAATGATGGCAAGCAGAGACTATCAGGAGCTGACCGATGTGCTGATATGGTTTAACTGCCAAGATTGGCTGGAAACTGTGCTTCTTCTCACCATTAGATAAGAAAGTCATGTTGTTGTTGTTGAGTCATGTCTAACTCTTCATGACCCCATGGACCATATTGTCCATGAGGTTTTCTTGGCAAAGATACTGGAGTGGTTTGCCATCTCCTTCTCCAATGGATAACTAGTGTCTGAGACTAGATTTGAACTCAGGTCTTCCTAACTCCAGGCCCAGCACTCTATCCACTGAGCCACCTAGCTGCTGCCTAAGAAAGTCATAGAGAAATGTTAATAAAGTAGATTAAATTTAAATATCTTCTATCCTAGGCTGGATGTGTTTTGTTTTGTTTTGTTTTGTTTTTTTTTCTCAGAGATCCAGTTGCTAAATTGCCCTTTTGAAATCCATGTGTCTGACAAAAAAACAAAACAAAACAAAAAAAATGGCGGCTCCCTACATCCTTGTTTCTGTGGTTACAGATTTGGGAAGAGGTCTTTGGCCCTTTAAAAGAGACAGGAGGAGAGGGGGGAGGCAAAATTTAAAAAAAAGAAAAAACAAAGAAAAGAGACAAGAGATGCTGCTGAAAAAAACACTGAGGAGGAATTAAGAAAGATCCCATTTGGATTCTCATCCATGGGCGTAGACATAAACATAAAAGTTAATTATCTCTCCTAAACCAAACACTGAAAAGTCCTTGAGGCAAATGTGAGTGCAGGCAAGATAAACTTCAAACTGGATGGCAGCGGGGAATATCTTCTGGTGGTGGAGCTGCTGGGGCCAGGCAACTCTCTGCTTGGCCCCAAGGGCTGGTGTTTGCTGAGGCTGCTTTAGCCTGGGGAGATTTGGCTGCAGGCTACTAAGGCTGGTCACAATTGGAAGGTCTCCCAAAACCTACACAAGTGAATGGCCCAGATGTCCCACTTACCCATTGGACCTCACTTCCCAGCATCTGTTACATAGTTGCTTGGACCCCTTGATTCACCTTACATGTGGGGGCTGGATTCATGGCCCACAAAGGGAGCCACTGCCCCTCACAAACTATAAGGTAGGCGTTCCTTCCGCCAATACTAAAATGGTGGAGACATCATCCCCGTGCATTCTACACCTATAAACACCCCTCCATACTACCTTCCCCTAAAAAAAGGAAAGCAAAACTGTCTGATGGAGTGTTTGCAACTGGTAGCACATTTCAATTCTTACAGCTGGTCATTTGTTGGATCATAGTCATGTTTTGTTGTGTTTTTTTAAAGCACAGAGACTTTTTATTCTTTTTTTGTTGTTGTTCCATATTTTCTCCCTTCTCTTCCCCACCCATTGAGAAAGCAAGAAAAATAGTCATTTATTATTTTTAATAGAAAAGAAGGAAAGTGAAGGTGCAGGGGGAAACTTAAGTGATATTTAAAAACGCAAAAGATCCAAAATTTAGTTTTAAAAAAAGGAAGACGGGCTTCAGGCGTTTTTTTTTTTTTCATATATAAAGGAAAGGGTGTTGTATTTGAACATCTCTAAGGACACTTTCAGATCTGCATCTATGCTTCTGAATGTGGTTTAACCTAGGGCATTTGTAGCCAACCTGGACTGTGAAACTAGACTTGAATTTTTTGTGTTCTGTATTTTTTATGGTCACATATAAATGAATTTTCCTTGTGCTGGTTTCTTTTCTCTGCTTCAGGTCATAGAAGTTGTCCCACACTTCTCTGGCTTCCTCTTATTCATTATTTCCTTACAATGTAATACTATTCTGATATAACTGTATCAACAGTATTTTAGCAGAAAAATTAAAAGCTTGAGGTAGCCTGTGCCTTTAGTTTATCAATGTCTGTGATTCAGTGGAGGTGCTAATTTAGTCTGTATTACCTCTAGTTGGGATTCTTTCAACACTGATGATGTACCCTTCAATGAGTTCCTTGGTGTGGACACCTCCTCTAATAGGATCTTCAACCATTCTGGAGAGCAATTTGGAACTATACATGACAGGCTATGGGACTGTGCATACCCTTCGTAATACCACTACTAGGTCTGTATCCCAAAGAGATCATAGAAAAGGGAAAAGGACCCACACATACAAAAATATTTCTAGCAGCTCTCTTTGTGGCGACAAAGAATTGGAAATCAAGGGAATGCTCACCAACTGGGGAATGGCTGAACAAGTTGTGGTATATGAATGTAATGGAATACTATTGTGCTGTAAGAAACGATGAGCAGGCAGATTTCAGAAAAACCTGGAAAGTCTTGTGGACTGATGCTGAGTGAAGTGAGCAGAACCAGGAGAACATTGTACACAGTAACAGCAACATTGTGTGGTAATCAACTGTGATTGACTTGGCTCTTCTCAGTAGTGCAATGACCCAAGACAGCTCCAAAGAACTCATGATGGAAGATGTTCTCCACATCCAGAAAAAAAGAACTGTGAATTCTGAATGCAGATTGAACCATACTGTTTCTACTTTTTTGTTGCTTTTTTTTCTTTTTCAAGATTTTTACCTTTTGTTCTGAGTCTTCTTTCACAACATGACTAATTCAGAAATATGTTTAATGTGATTTTACATATATAGCCAATATCAGATTGCTTTCTGTCTTGGGGAGGGGAGAGGGAAAGGAGGCTGGGGAAAAAATTTGGAACTAAAAATCTTATGAAAACAAATGTTGAAAACTATTTTCACATGTAACTGGAAAATAATAAAATACTTTTATGATAAAAAAAAAATAGTGAGGAACTTGACCCAATCACATCTTCTCATTCTGATTCTTGTCAATGCCTTTCCTAATGCCTAAGCTAACACACTAGAGGTCATCCTTTGCATCCTTTAAAATATCTTCCAGGTACCAGTGTAGCTGTTTGGCCCACTTCCTTGTCCAGGCTTTCAGGTGACCCAGAAAATTATTTCAGGGAGTTATATTGTGGAAATGTTCTTCATTGATCTACAATTCCTCAGAATCTTTTTGTCTTTCAGGGAACCTGAGACACTGAGAGACTATGCAATCTACCTACATCTGGTATTAGAGACAGGATTTGAATCCAGGCCATCATGATTCCAAAGCTAGCCTTCTATCCACCATGTTTCCTCTCTGATCATGGAATATTTGAAGAAAAAACTAAACAATTGCTTTGCCTTAGTATCATTTGTTAAGTAAAATTAGTGGTTTCATGTCTAAGGGTCCCTTCTTTTGCAAGAATGCAATGTGCTCGGAATTGCATTTTCCTGAAATGCTTACTCTGCAAAGTTGAACATCTGGCTGGAATGTTAAAATGCTAGTCACTACAATTAAGAAATCATTTCGTTGACACACACGGTGTTAATGCAACATGTTCTTAAGTGGCCTCTGAGTACACACCCTTGGACCAAGAACTACTGGTTGATTTTAGCTTGAAGGGTCCATTTGAGATTAAGCTAGAAAAAGTTGGTTTTATTGTCTTAACTACTGGTAAATCCATTCCTGAATGACTTCTCTGCTTGATAAGATGTGATCTCTACATGCTTAAATTACTTTAGCCATTTCTGATAGACACTTGAGCCCTGAATGTAACCCCTTATCAACATGAGTACTCTGGGTTCAGATCAAGTCTAAAAGAACTTTTCACTTCTAACCTCTAAATTACTATTTTATTACTGGTCATGTGATAGGGAGAAAACCAACACCAATTTGTAATCACAAATCTTACCCTGTCCCCTTTGCCCCCTACTGTCTGTAATACAAAGTTCCATCTGAAATTCAGGTGAAAGGGCATAGTTTAGAAATTGAAATCAAAATTCCCAAGATAAATGTGCTGAAATGAGCTCCCCATTTTCACAGACATCACTGTGGTCTTCTGCTCAGTTATTTTGTCTGCAAAAATGAAGGGGAAAATGAAAGGCAAATTGTTGTAGGGCTTCAACTACCATCACTGAAAACCTCCATTAACCATTGAGATTCTCACCTTCATTTGCTGAAGAATAGTAATTACAGCAAGGTGACACCTGCTAGCTGTGTGACCCTGGGCAAGTCACTTAACCCTGTTTGCCTCAGTTTCCTCACATGTAAAGTGAGCTAGAAAAGGAAATGGCAAACCGCTCCACTATCTCTGTCAAGAAATCCCCAAATGGGGCCATGAAGAGTCAAACATGACTAAATAACAACAAGTAATCACACAGCAGTCCGTGGTTAAGTAAATTTGAATCTATATCTAATATTGGTCCCTTCTGCCAAGAAAGATAAATGATTGGTAAAGTGATTGAAAAGTCATCTTCACAGACTTAAGGCCAAGGTGGCTGCCCGAACTAAGGTAGACAGCCCACTTCTCACACACCTACTCCAGCAAAAAACGAAAAATAGAACCAGATCAAATAGTGGTCAAGAAATCCAATGAAAAAGGACAGGAAGTGATTTTGTCCACCTCAAAGCTGCACAAAAATTCAGCCAGGATCCCATGGACAACAGGAAAAAGGGATTAACATACTGTTGATAGAGTTATAAATTGGTCCAACCATTCTGGACAACAATTGGGGAAGTGTGTAGGAAAACCATTTAGTGTAAACTTCAGAGAGTTTAAAAAGGTACTTATTAAGTGCCTACTATGTGCCAAGCACTGCTAAGTGCTATAGTAGCAAAAAAGTTGGAAGTAAAGTATGACCCCAATTATTGGGGAACAATTCAACAATTTGAGGTATATGATTATCAGAATGTTATATCAGAACAAAACCAGCACCAGTCTGGCAAATAAAGTGGAAACCTCCCAGCACAATCAGAGATATGGGCCAGAGACATCTGTGTCCTGAAAGGTTCTGCATCTGGAGGTAACAAGAGTAGGGAGTTCTCCTGAGAAAGCCCCAGGGGGGTTGGAAGCCCACAGAGGGAACACTGGAAGCAGCTGTGAGCAGCACCTACCAGTCTAGTTACAGCAGGATTCAGCAAAAATTAGTAGAAAAAAATCAAAAGATTGAAGAAAATAGAAAAAAAATTAAAGGTATCTACTAGCAAAAAAAAAAAAAAACTGGCCTGAAAAATAAATCAAGAAAAGGTCATTTAAAGATCTCTGGACTCCCAGGAAATCATGAGTTTAAAAAAATAAACCTAGATACTTTATTTCAAGAAATTATAAATGAAAACTGTGCTAGAAGGCAAAGTAAGGATAGAAAGAATCCACTGATCACCAGCTGAAAAAAATCCCAAAGGGAAAAGCCGCAGGAATATCATTGCCAAAATCCACACCTTTGAGGTCAAAGGAAAAATACTGTAGGCATCCAGGAAGTGTTCAAGTACCAAATACCACAGTGAAACCACAGAAGAAACAATTAAAAAAGAAAAAAGTCATCTTTACATTTGTAAGTCCCTTTGCTTTTAAGTTTCAGGTTTCGGTTTACACACCCAGTTTACACTGTTGGCTTTTTCTGAAGGGTTAAATGTACATTGGGGAGGACACTTCTCTCCAGTCCAGGGAGAGAAACAAGGAGAGAAAGATCAGGAAAGGAACATTCCTAGTTAACCCTTCCTTTCCCCCAGTCCAGCCACTATCAAACAGGTAGGACTTAAAAAGGAAAGATTGGGCCTGGCCACTTACTGGATTTGGGGAGTGACAGAATGAAGAAACAAGGGTGACTTCTGGATTGTAAACCTGAGTTACTGGTGTTGACTTCAACAGAAAAAGCAAAATTTGGGGGTTGGGTGCGTTTGGGGGGATCATACTGGAGTTCAGGAAAGAGATAATGGCTGGATATGAACATTTTGGAGTCATCTGCATAGAGATGATAATTGAATAGATGGTATGAGAGCATAAAGCGAAAAGATAAGAGAGCCTTGGACAGAGCCTTAGGTTACACCCATGCAAGAGGGTGGTACATAAACGCTGATACAGACAAGGAGACTGAGAAGAGGCAGAAACAGTGTCATATAAACCCAGGAAGGAGAGAGGGACTGTGTATCAAGAATGGCGGAGGGGCAGCTAGGTGGCGCTATAGTGGATAAAGCACCAGCTCTGGATTCAGGAGTACCTGAGTTCAAATCCAGCCTCAGACACTTGACAGTTACTAGCTGTGTGACCCTGGGCAAGTCACTTAACCCTCATTGCCCCACCCCCCCCCCAAAAAAAGAATGGCAGAGAAGTTGAAAAGTGAGACTAATGAAGGGCCCCTGGGTTGGCAGATTGCTGATAATATCTGTTCCTGTCAGTTTTTTCCAATTGAGCAGTCAGGTCAGTCATCAGATTCAAGGGTGGCCGAAAAGTCAATGAGAGGCAAGGTACTGAGAGCTTTCTTCTATCTTGAGGATGGGGCAGGATCAAATGAAGATGTTTTTAAGGATAGGGCCAATCCCGGCACAGGTGTGGGCAGCAGGGAAGGAACCAGTGAGTCAAAAGATTGGTGAGTATAAAGAAAGAGGAAATGAGTGAAGGAGCAATCTCCTGGAGGAGATGGGGTCAAGGGCATGGGTAGAGGGGTTGACTTTGACAAAGAGAAGGACCATTGTGTCATTCTGAACTTGAGTAAAAGAAGGCATCATTTAACCCCATCCAAAGCAAAGTGTGAGCAAAGCTTAGAGATGCCATATTGTTGACTTTGTAAGAAGGTAGATGAGATCCAGTTTTACACCAATTGTAACACTCCAAAACACTTCTACCATGCCCTATAGGGTATTTATGGTCCAAAGACCTTTAGTGCATCTCAACTACTCAAGGCAGATAATGGGACAAAAGAGGAGAGAATGGGGTGGGGGTTGAGGCGACTCGAGAAGTGGGGAGGAGAGGAAGCCCCTGAGATGTGGCCTCAATTTTCTCCACCAAAGTATGAGACAAGATCCTCTGCCAAGAGCAAGGGAAAGAATATGGTGTAGGAAGCTTGAGGAAAAGGGAAGGTCTGGAAGAGCCATTGAGATAGAGAGTCAGCCTGGAAGGGTAGAAGGACTGGGGGGCAGCAGAGAGGACCCCCGAGGTTAGACCTAGGCCTACGGCTGTATGACCTCTCTGTCTAGAACACTGGGAGTTCGAGTGGAAGAGGAAGATGTCCAGGGTAATGTGGGGTTGAGGCAAAGGACTGGAGGGCTTCCTGATGTTGAGCTTGTTAACTCCAAAAGTGATGTTTCAAAGAAGAGAAAGTGAGGCCAGAAGCAGGGCCAATGGCCAGGGAGAGCAGGAAGTGCTGGAAATTACTGCAAGTTGTGAGGAGGTCAAAGAAAAGTTCAGGAGGGATTGAGACACAGAAAGAAATGGAAGAGCAGAAAGTTAGGGTCAGATGGAAGGGAGTCAGAGTTCTCAAAAACATTCCATCCCAATAAATCACTCCTGGCAGGGGAACTAATGCATCATCTCAGAAAGGGAAATTAGGGGATGGGAATTGTGCAAGGAAGGAATCTTTCCTTCTCCAAAATGTGGAGGGGCTGGGCAGGAGAGAAAAGCAGTGAAGGGACCCGCAGCCAGACCCTACCAAGATGAGCCAATCTTTGATCTTACTGATGATGCAACAGGAAACACCATCCGCCCCATGATCTTTAAGGGGAGAAACAAGTCACCAGAGCAAAGACACTTAGCCTGGGACCTTGTCCAAGAAATGTGTAATTGGCCTAGATCATGTGTATTTACAGAAGGAGATGGACTGGACTTATAACAAGAGCCCAGGATAGACACTCAGTCAGTCAATAAGCATTCATCAAGCACCTACTATGTGCCAGGCATTACTTGGTGATGGGGATTCAAAGAAAGGTAATATATTTATATAATATATACATATATTTCCTGCCCTCAAGAAGCTCACAATCTAATGGGGGAGGCAACATACAAACAACTATGTACAGGATTTATCCAGTATAGAAGTTATATGCAAGATAAATAGGAAATAATCAACAGATGGAAGGCTCTTGGGGCAGCTAGGAGGTGGAATGGATACAGCGCCAGTTCTAGAGTCAGGAAGACTCTTCTTACATCTGGCCTCAGACACTTACTAGCTGTGTGACCCTAGGCAGGTCACCTAACCCTGTTTGCCTCAGTTTCCTCTTCTGGAAAATGAGCTAGGGAAGGAAATGGCAAACCACTCCAGTATCTCTGCCAAGAAAACCCCAAATGGGGTCAAGAAGAGTCAGACACGACTGAAAAATGACTGAACACAAGGAAGGCATTTAAATTAAGGGGTATCTGGAAAGGTCCTCTGTAAAAGGAAAGCAGGAAGGAAGGAAGGAAGGGAGGGAGGGAGGGAGGGAGTTGGCAGAAATGAGGAGAGAGAGCAGTCCAGGCATGGGAGATAGCCAGTACAAAGATATAGAAACAAGAGAGAGAGTGGGGAGGGGGAGGGGAAGGAGAGGACAAGCACTTATTAATTACCTACTATGTGCCAGGCATTGTACTAATTGCTTTATAAATATTCTCTCATTCGATCCTCACAACAGCCCTGGGCTTCTCACTGCTGGAAATCGCCCGAGGACAAAATTTAATTCAAGTCCTTCCTGACTTCAGGCCCAGCACTCTAACCACTGGGCCACCCAGTTGCCTCCAAAGCTGTCTTATACAAGAAGCAGCCAGGAAGTTAATGCCGCTGAATCACAGAATATATGGCAAGGAATAAAGTTCAAAAAGACAAGAAATCTAGAAAGGAGCTGGTCGTAATGGTTGGGGAGAACTCCGGTGCCCTGCATGAAGGGAAGTAATGTGCTATGAGGCCATGGGGGGGGGGCGGAGATGAGTTAAGTTTGGGACACATTGGGTTTCAGGTGTCTACAGGACATCCAGTTGGAGATGCGAGATTGGGTCAGCAGAGAGATAAGGGTTGGACAAGTTGTCATCTGCAGAGTTGAAACCAGTCTGCTAAAAGTGGTGAAGAACATCTTCAATTGGCTCCGTCTTTGGGACTGGGTGAGCCTTTGTAAGGCTTGAGTCTGTTGTCTCTGGTAGTCTGATCTTTTCACTGGTGGGGTCCCTGGCTGAGAGACAATGATGTAAGGAGAGAGTCTTCTCCCACTGAAGCTGACATGGGTCTTTCCTGCCTCGGCATTTATCTTTTCATTCTAGATGAAGATTAATTTGGAGGATCCAACCTTGTGAGTTTTGAAATGTCAGTAGGGGAATTCAGGAGCTGACAGCTATACCAATCCAATACTGATGTCCCAAGGAGCAAGGAGTGACCTTCAGGATCCAGCCCAGCACTAGCTGAGGTGATGACACATCCAGCAGCAATACCCCATTTAGACTTGAATTTGGTTTCCCCAGACACCAAGGTGTTATAGGGGCGCCCCTGAGGTGCTGGTGGGAAATATTTGTGCTTTTCTTCTTAATATATCCTCAAAGTAAATATCCTTCTGTAAAAGCCACTTGACATTAAGTATTAAATGGAACTCTCTCCCTCCCTTCCTTCCTTTCTTCCTTTCTTCCTTCCTCCTTTCCTCCTTCTCTCTTTCCCTTCCTTCCTTCCTTTCTTCCTCCCTCCCTTCCTCCCTCCCTCCCTTCCTTCTTTCCTTCCTCCCTTCCTTTCTTTCTTCTCTCCTTCCCTTCCTTCCTCCCTTCCTCCTTTCCTTCCTCCCTTCCTTCCTCCCTTCCTTTCTTCCTTCTTTCTTTCCTTCCTCCCTCCTTCTTTCCTTACTTCCTTCCTCCCCTCCTTCCTCCCTCCCTTCCTTCCTCCTTCCTTCTCTCCCTCCCTCCTTTCCTTCCTTTCACTGGCCTTCAGCACCTGATCTCCTTGCTCTTTCTCACAAGGACACTCCATTGCCAACTCTGGGCATTTTCACTAACTGTCGCCCATGCCTGGAATTGTCCCCTTCTGTCTTTCCTCAATTCCCTGACTTCTTTCAAATCTAAGCTAAAAATGCCTTCTGTTGCACCTTATCCAATTCCCCTTAAAGCTAATATATTCTCCCTGAGATTATCCCCCATTTCCACAGTTGTTTGCATGTGGTTTCCTCCATTAGACTGGAAGCTCTGTGAGGGCAGAGGTTGGTTTTGCCTTGCTTTATATCCCCAGCATCTAGCACTGAGCCTAATAGGCACATAGTAGGCACCTAATAAATGCTTATTGACTGATTGCTTAATGTAGAGCAGAAGCTGGCTTGTTCTTGAGTGACAAATCTCAAAGGAACAAGACAATTCATGGGAGTTTCCTCTTTTCCCAATAGAAGCAGAGGAAAAGGAAGGGGTTTTGGAGGGGGTACACAACCACAATGGGGCTCAGTTCTGGGCAGCCTCTGCTTCCGTCTGCCCAGCACGGCAACATCAAGGTCACTGGAGATCCCCTGCCCTTAATTCTCCCGTCACCTACTTCCTTTTACCGGATTTGACAGAGAACAGGCCAAGGGAGAGTGAGGCTCTCCCACAGGCAGATGGAATGGTCAGCTTTAGACCTGCTATCTCTGTTAATGGCATTTCAGAGTTTTCCTGTTTCTCATTTGTAACTGTATTAAAACCAAATAGCTTGGGGCAGCTAGGTGGTGCAGTGGATAGAGCACCGGCCCTGGAGTCAGGGGTGCCTGAGTTCAAATCCAGCCTCAGACACTTAACACTTTACTAACTGTGTGACCCTGGGCAAGTCACTTAACCCCAATTGCCTCACTAAAAAACCAAAACAAAGCAAACTAAATAGCTATAGTGAGTGCTGTGGCCCATCTCAGAACCAAGATGGCACCCTACCCCCTCAAGACCCCAGGGGTACACTCGAGGGGCTCAGTGTGTGTCCACACACACCCATTAACCTCCAGTGACAAGCCCCAGCTCCGTTCCATTTTTTTTTTAAAGAGACAGCAAGAAAATTTCCCCACAACCCCTCAGGGGCACACTCTTCCCTATCAGTCCCTGCAGAGAATGGACTCAGACCCACTTAACACAGTTTCTACATGGCATTAGTCACACCAAGTTCAGGTCCAAATGCTACATCATTCCTGGAAGAATCATAGTCTAAGCTATTGCTGGTCTGGGCTCCAAAGGTCAAAGAGAGCCCCTTACTCCTCAAGGCACGGGTGCCAAGCTGGCTGAAAAGTCCAGCATGGACTAGATTCCCAGATGTAATGAAGGTGGCTTGGTCTTCTAACCTTTCAACGCTCACAAGGTCATAGCTGCCAATTCCTTTCACCCCAAATGAAAGAACCAAGGCTGTGGTCACAGAGGGAGAGGGAGAGGGTCCTAATGGCATTGCCTCTCACTGGATGCCATCAGTCAGGAAGAAGTCACAACCAAGAGAAGGGGCAGATCAGCATTTAATGTCCTTTGAATGAACCCAGCTGATCGAAGGTGCTCCTTCTCACCACCTGGTTGATAGAATGGAACGAGCTGCCCAATATCTGCATAAACTCCAGTCTCTGAAAAGCATAACAACTCTCCTGGCAGCAGGGAATTGCAATCAGTGCTTCGAACATGCTCATAAGTCCTAACCTCAGTTAGACACGTAGCAAACAATATGGTACCAGCTCTACTTACTTGAATATGCGTGAGAAAACTGGGAAGTGGTCACTTAAGTGAACAAAGTGGCAAACCTCCATTTCCCCTTTCCCCTGGGAGGCAGCAGTCCAACTTGCACTGGCCTTGAAAGAAGTCCATGCCTCCAACAAAAGGAAGGGAATGAATTTCTGGGAAGAGAAAAGCATCCCTCAGAAGGGAGCAAGCTGGTAGGGAAGCTCAATGCGAAGGGAGGGCAGGCAGCAAATTTCTCATTCACACCCGGTCAGGGACCTTTATCCAGGGACACTTGGGAGTTCTGCTTGCTTTACCCCTCATCTGCATCTTGTGGTTATATACATGAAATAAATGCAAGTTAATTTCAGAGGAGAAACTAGTAGTTGGATGTATTAAGAAAAGCGTCATCTAGGAGCTGTTTGTTTGGCAGTTGGGGATAAGTGACTTGTCCAGAGTCACACAGCTAGTAAGAGTTTGAGGTCACATTTGAACTCAGGTCTTTGTGACTCCAGGGCTGGTGTTCTAGCCATTGCATCACCTAGCTGCCCCTAGGACCTGGCATTGAGCTGGGTTCTGAAGGAAGTTAGACATTCTAAGAAGTGGGGGTGTGAGAAGAGAATGCATTCCAGGCATGGGGGACAGCCTAAAGCCTTGGCAAAGGCATGAAGATGGGAGATGAACTTCAACACGTGAAGATAGGGGTTTAGAGCGTTCCAGGTCAGCGAAAAGTACAGGCAAGGCCAGAAACAGAGTGCGTCCTTGCCAAGCAGAGAGCCGTCCAGTTTAGCTGGCACATAAATGGGAGTAAGATAAGACTGGAAAGATAGGGTGAAGCCAGCCCGAGAAGAGCCACGGATGCCAGGCAGAGGAATTTCAACTTTACTCAGCAGGCAAAAGGGGGCCCTGGACCTACCTCCCAGGGCCGTTGTGAGGCTCAAATAAGAGTATATGTAAAGCCCTTAGCACAGGTTGTTTCCTTCCTCATTTCCTTCTCCCCTTCTCTCCCCTTCTCTCCCCTTCTCTCCCCTTCTTTCCCCTTCCCTTTTTTTTTCCTTTCTTTTCCTTCCCTTGCCTTGCTTCTCCTTCCTTCCTTCTTGAAGATTTTGGGACAGAAGAATGACACACCCAGATTCCTATACAATAACTAGAATTCTAGCAGCGGTATAAAGAATAGGTTGGGGACAGAGGAAGTGGGGAGGTAGAGAGACCTGTAATGAGGTCAAATGATGAGCCCAGTGCAGGTGAGGGAACACGAGAGCTTTCACTGGGAGCCTGCTCTACAACATTCATCAGAGTTGGAAAGGAGCTTTCAGCTTCACTCCAGGTGACGTGGGTACCACTTCTCCCCTCCCAGTCTCATGCCATGCTGATGCAATTCTGTTTCAAAGGCTGCAAGAGAAAAGTTGCTGAGGATTTTATCCTGAAGAGTGGGTCACGTTATTCTTTATTTACGTAGCAAGGGTCTTAACGACAAATCTTTCGGAAGCCCATGTACGTATACCTGTATGTGGCTGCCCCTGTGTGACCATACATTAGCTCTTTGCCTGATCGGAAGAAAAACGAGATTTCTGTGAGATCCTGAGAAGCATATGTTCTAAATGGAATCAGGGATGGGGACCATTTATGAGTAAGAACTTTAGCCTGTTGGCCCAAGGACAACACCTGGCCATGAGTCACGGAGCACCATGAGGTCAGCTGCATTAACATTGCAGTTGGCGGGAGATGAATGGCACATCTAGTGGCCAAGTAAAAGTTACAGGAAAGATTTTGTGAAGGAGGACCAATTGGCCGTGCTACAATGATGAAGGCACAGATAACCAAAACCCTGCATGTGGATCTTTGAAAAAGTCAAAGACAGAGGAAAGTCCCTCCCATCCCCATCTCCTCCAACAGATCACCCCCTCCATCATCCCCTTGTCTCTCCCATTCTGAAAAACCCTCATTGACCCTTCTATCTACTAATTATCGTCCTATATCTCTTCTGGCCTTTGGAGCTAAACTCAAAGAGGCAACAGGTGCCTCCACTTCCCTCCTGCCATTCTTTTGTTTAAGCCCCTTACAATCTGACTTTTAAGCTCATCATTCCTCCAAATCTGCTCTCTCCAATAGCGGTGATGTCTCAATTGCCAAACCCAACAACCTTTTCTCTCTCTCTCTTCATTCGTCCTGACATCTCCACAGCCTGTGACACTGTTATTCACTCCTCCCCAGGATATTCTCTTCTTTCTAGGTTTGCAGGATACCACTTTCTCTCTCTCTCTCTCTCTCTCTCTCTCTCTCTCTCTCTCTCTCTCTCTCTCTCTCTCTCTCTCTGTGTGTGTGTGTGTGTGTGTCTCTGTCTCTGTCTCTGTGTGTGTCTCTGTCTCTGTCTCTGTCTCTGTCTCTGTCTCTCTCTCTCTCTCTCTCTCTCTCCCCTCTCCCTCTCCCTCTCCCTCTCCCTCTCCCTCTCCCTCTCCTCACCTCTCCTCTCCTCCTAACCATCTGACTGCTCCTTCTCAGTCTCCTTTGATGGATCCTCATCTCTTCTCCCTCTATACTACTTCATTTGGCCATCTCTCATCAGCAACCATGGATTTAAGGGCCATCTCCATGGTGCTGATTTTCAAATCTTCCTATCGTGTCCCAAAGACTCTGATGACTTCCAATGTCACAGCTCCAACTGCCTTCCAAGACATCTTAAACTCAACATGCCCCAGACAGAGCTCATTATCTTTTCCCTTAAACCATCTCCCCCTCCAACCTTCCCTATCACATAGAGTGCAACACTATCCATTCCTCAGGCACCTAACCTAGGAGTCATCCTGGACTCCTCACCATCTCCCATGCCATCCCATCTAACCTGTTGATTTCACCTTTGCAGTATCTAACACATTCCCTTCTCTCCTCTTACCCCCACCTCTGGTGGAGACCCTCATCACCTCACACCTGGATTATTGCAATCGCCTGCTGGTGGGTCTCTTGCCTCAAGTCTCTCCACATTCCAATCTTTCTTCTGTTCAGCCTCTAAAGTGATTTTCCTAAAGTGCAGATCTGATCATGCCACTGCCCACCCCCATTCTCACACACTCACACTCAACCTCCAGTGGTTCCCTGTCATCTCCAGGATCAAATATAAAATGTTCTGTTTGATATTCAAACCCCTTCATAGCCTTTGCAGACTTCTTCCACCTTAATCCCTGCAGATCTAGAGATTTTCTCAAAAGAGACCAAAAAATGGGTCAGAGTGGCAGCGCTGCATTCTCCTGCTGCCTAGGGTCTGACTCTGGGATCTCAGCCCACTCCTGTTCCATAGTTTCTGCCCTAGTCACTTGCCTGTGGGTCAGATCTGTGATCTTGTACTGGAAATGTTGAAAAAATAAAATAAGGGGCAGTTAGGTGGTGCAGTGGATAGAGCACCGGCCCTGGAGTCAGGAGGACCTAAGTTCAAATCTGGCCTCAGACACTTAACACTTTCTAGCTGTGTGACCCTGGGCAAGTCACTTAACCTCAATTGCCTCACCAAAATAAATAAATAAATTTTTAAAAAAGAAAATAAAACACTATTTTAAAAATCTTTTTTACTTCAAGCCTTGGTGAGTTCAATAACTTTAAATTTAAAAAAAGTAAAATAACTTTAAATAAATCAAGTTCAATTGCATCATGTTAAAATTACCAGAGAGATAGCTGCTGTAGATGAGGATGTGGCAGCTACACATCCTGATGCTTTGGAGAAAGTAATTAAAGAAAGTAGAGATAATATCAACAAAGTTTTAATCCGATGAAACAGGCTTATTTTGGGAAAGGATACCTTCTAGAATTTACATTTCTTCTTCTTCTTCTTTTTTTAGTGAGGCAATTGGGGTTAAGTGACTTGCCCAGGGTCACACAGCTAGTAAGTGTTAAGTGTCTGAGGCCGGATTTGAACTCAGGTCCTCCTGACTCCAGGGCTGGTGCTCTATCCACTGTGCCACCTAGCTGCCCCAAGAATTTACATTTCTAAAAAAGAAAAGGTGGTGCAGTGGGATACAGTGCCCCTGGAGTCAGGAAGTCTCCTCTTCCGGAGTTCAAATCTCTTCAGAACACTAGCTTTGTGATCCTGGGCAAATCATTTAACCCTGTTTGTCTCAGTTTCCTCAACTGTAAAATGGGCTGACAAAGGAAATTACAAACTACTACATTTTTGTCAAGAAAACCCCAACACGGGATCACAAAGAGTTGGATGTGACTAATTGATTAAATGACAACAAAAGAAAGGAAAAACCCCAACCTGCATTTAAAATTTCTAAGGATCTCCTGACCTTTTATTAGGAGGTAATAGAGAAGGAGATTTTAAACTAAAAGTGCAAATCTTTGCACTTGCGGAGACTACAACCATTGTTCAAACAAGAAATAATGGAAGTCAAATAAGAAATCATGGGTAACTAAAGTGGTTTTCAAAAACTGGTTTTCAAGTTATTTTAGCCCTGCTGTTGAAAAACAGTATCATGTTTAAAACATTCCTTATTTTAGAGAATGCTGCAGGCCATCCATTTACCTTTGTTTCATAATGTGAAAATTTTTTATTCAGTCATTTTCCAGTCGTGTCCAACTCTCTGTGACCCCATTTGATGTTTTCTTGGCAAAGATACTGGAGTATCCTTCTCCAGCTCATTTTACAGATGAGGAAACTGAGGCAAACAGGGTTAAGTGACTCGCCCAGGATCACACAGCTAATCAGCATCTGAGGCTGAATTTGAACTCAAGAAGACAAGGCCCAGTACTCTATCCACTATGGTACCACCTAGCTGCCCTTGTGAGAAAATATGAACGTGCAAATTTGCCAAGATGTAGATAAAGCTCTCTACACCTACCAGTGTGTGAAGATTTAAAGAGAAGACAGCTCAGTTCATGCTGCTAGAACATTTTGAACAATAATAATGAAATTTTCATCATATCAGCGTGGACATCAGTTTTTGCATACTTTTATTTTTTTGGCTTTCTATAACTATTATTTTGTAATAAACTTGAATAAGAAATAACTTTTCTTATCCTTCATTAATGATGAACATTTTTAAACTGATTAAAAATGTTTTTCATTGTATATTACCTCCAGTTTAGATCAGTTATCATATTTTATACATAATTGTACCTTCAAATAATACAAAATCAAATAATGTGACCAATTCACAGGATCTGTTATTTGCACTAATTAGGCTCCAGCTGTGTATACAGAATAGACGAAAGGTGAACTTAGAGGCAGAGGCTCTAGCAGGAGGCACTTGAGCTGAGTTTGGAAGAAAGCCAGGGATTCTCAGGGACAGAGGTGAGGAAGGGAAGCTTTCTAGGTCTGGGGGACAGCCAGGGCAAAGTCACAGACCGGAGGCCAGAAAATAGACCAGTGTGGTTGAAGCAGAGCGTGCACAGACAGGAGAGATAAAGTGTCAGAAGACCAGAGAGGTAAGATGAGGTCAAGTTATGAAGAGCTTTAAAAGCCAAAAAAAGAAGGTTCTGATACGGAGCCACTGTGGTTTATTAATTAGGGGATCAGCATGGTAAGGAGAATCAATCAGGATCACACTAGTTAAGGCTGTAGTGATTTTAATGGAGAAAATTTTCTTGGAATATGGTATTTGAAAGGGTAAAAGATAAGGGCTTACAACCAAGAAAAACCCACTCTGAAAAAGCTGAGCATAATTAATATCACATGGGAAATAATGTACATCTAAGACAATAGAGGAGGCAGCTAGGTGGCTCAGTGGATAGAGTGCTGGGCCTAGGGTTAGGAAGACCTGAATTAAAATTCAGCCTCAGATGCTTTACTTGCTGTGTGACCCTGGGCAAGTCACTTGACCCTATTTGTCTTAATCCACTGGAGAAGGAAATGGAAAACCACTCCAGTATCTTTTTTCCCCAAAACCTTTTATTTTTTTCTCTAACTACATGTAAAAACAATTTTTAACATTCTTTTTTTTAAATTTGGATTTCCAAAATCTCTTTCCCTTCTTCCTTTCCTTCCCCCTCAATGAGAAGGCAAGCAATTTGATAGAGATTATACATCATCCATATTATTCATGTGAAAGAAAAGAAAAAGAATTATTTTAAAAAGTATGCTTCAATCTGAATTCAGACTCCATCTGCTCTTTTTCTGGGGGTGGATAGACTTTTTCATCATAAGTCCTTTAGAATTGTCTTGGACCATTGTATTGCTGAGAATAACTAAGTCATTCACAGTTGATCATTGTACAATATTGCTGTTACTATGTACAATGTTCCCCTGGTTTCACTTCGCTATTTCACTTTACGTCAGTTCATATAAGTCTTCCCAGGTTTTTCTGAAATCCACCTGTTCATCATTTCTTATAGCACAATAGTATTCCATCACAATCATATACCACAACTTGTTCAGCCATTTCCCAATTAATGGGCATCCCTCAATTTCTAATTCTTTGACATCACAAAAAGAGCTACCATAAATATTTTTGTACATATAGATCCTTTTCCTTTTTGTTCTTTATCTCTTTTGGAATACAGACCTAGTTGTTACTGCTGGATCAAAGGGTATGCACAGTCCCATAGCCCTTTGGGCATAGTTTCAAATTGCTCTCCAGGATGGTTGGATCAGTTGACAACTCCAACAATGCATTGGTGTCCCCTGCAACATTTGTCATTTTCCTTTTCTGATAGGTGTGAGGTGGTACCTCAGAGTTGTTTTAGTTTGTGTTTCTCTAATCAATAGTGCACTCCAGTCCCTTGGCCAAGAAAACCCCATAAAAGGGTCATGGAGAGTCAAACACAACTGAATGATTGAACAAGACAATAGAGGACTTTAAAGCATTCATAATGAAAAGACCAGAGCTGAGAAGAAACTTTAAAATGCAAACATGGGAGTCAAAAGAAACCTAAAAGACAAATACACTTGAACAATTAGAAAGTGATCCACTGGAGGAAAGAGAGAGGGTATCCCTTCAGAATCCCACTGTTTTTAGAGGACACAGAGGGATTTAAGAAATACATAGTGACTATCTGTGGTTTCATTCTATTTGGTTGTTTTCAAGAAGGAGAGAAAAGGTAGAGAAAAAGGGAAAATGTTAGGGAAGAAATGAGGAAGAAGAGCTCATCTCCTATAATAGTTACACTCAAGAAAAAGAGAATGCAAACATGGAGGAATGGGTAGGGGGAGCTTATGAACATCATTCTCATTTGAAGGAGACAAAGGAGGGTTGAACATATACAAAGAGTTTGGTATAAAATGATATTAAACTCAACCAGAAATGGGGGATAGAGAAATGGGGAAATGGGGTTTAAGAAGAAGAATGGGGGGGCAGCTAGGTGGTGCAGTGGATAGAGCACTGGCCCTGGATTCAGGGGGACCTGAGTTCAAATCCGGCCTCAGACATTTGACACTTACTAGCTGTGTGACTGGACAGGTCACTTAACCCCCATTGCCCCACAACCCCCCCCAAAAAAAACCAAAAAAATGTAGAAGAAGAAGAAGAATAGGAATGGGGAGGGCATAATCACAAGCAAAACAAATTTCATTCTCAGAGGGTGGATCATAAAGGGACTATCATTTTAAAAAGAGAAAGATAATGGAAAAACCAGAGATCTACATCTGGGCTCAGTGAAGAGAGAAGGGCAAGGAATTAAGAACAGACCACTTTAATTATAGTGTTTATCAGTTTCCTTTTCTTTCTACGCCTCATTCTTTAAAAAAGAGTATGTGATTGGGGAAAATATCCAATTAATTATCATAACCATGAACATGAATGTGAAGGATTCACTACCTAAAACAGGAGGGCAGCAGATTGGATTAGAAAGAAGATTCCAACAATGTGGGGCCTATTAGAAACACACTTAAATTTCGTTGCCAGAATTAAAATGAGAGACTACAGCAGAAATTATGCTTCAGGAGAATTTTGAAAGAGCAGGTGGCAGCAATTAGGTTCTTAAGACAAGGTAACAGGAAGACTAGACGTATTTAAAAGAAATAATCAGGGAAACACATTTTGTTTACAGGCATTATCGTTAATGAAGTAATACCAATACTTAAAATATAGCTGCCAAATGGCATTGCATTTTAATTAGTTAAATGCATTACTTAAAGAAAATGGATAGATATGTATTTTTTAAAGTAACATATTCGGATTACTAGAAAAGAACTGGAGAAGTAGGCTTAAAACTTAACTCAGGGGGGACAGCTAGTTGGCTAAGTGGATAAAGCACCGGCCCTTGATTGAGGACAACCTTTATTCAAATACGACCTCAGACACTTGACACTTACTAGCTGTGTGACCCTGGGCAAGTCACTTAACCCTCATTGCCCTGGAAAAAAAAGAAAAAAAACTTAACTCGGTTCTAAGGGAGAATTAATTTCACCAAGTTCACATCCAGATGCAACATGGGAGCCACCTGACCTATCATCTCTGTTATTGCTGGACTGGATTCCTGAAGGTCATCCCCATATGATTCCTTTCTTTTTTAAAAATTTTTAATAAAGTATTTTATTTTTTTCCAGTTACATGTAAAGATAGTTCTCAACTTTTGTTTCTACAAGCTTTCCAATTTCAGATTTTTCTCCCTCCCTCCCTCCCCTCCCTCTCCCCTCCCCTAGACAGCAGGTAATCTGATATAGGTTATATACATAATATTAAACATATTTCTGCATTAGTCATGTTATAAGAGAAAAATCAGAGCAATGAGGAAAAACCTCAAAATAGAAAACCAACAGCAACAAAAACAAAAGAAATAGTATGGTTCAGTCAGCATCTATACTCCATAGTTCTTTTTTTTCCCCTGGATTTGGAGATCCTCTTCCATCACAAGTCCCCTGGAACTCTTCTGTACCATTGGATTGGTGAGAAGAATCTAGTCCATCACAGTAGATCAATACACAATGTTGATGATACTATGTACAATGTTCTTCTGGTTCTGCTCATCTCACTCATCATCAGCCCATGCAAGACCCTCCAGGTTTCTCTGAACTCCTCCTGCTCATCATTTCTTACAGCACAATACTATTCCATTACATTCATATACCACAACTTGTCCAGCCATTCCCCAATTGATGGGTATCCCCTCAACTTCCAATTCCTTGCCACCACAAAAAGAGCAGCTATAAATATTTTTGTACATGTGGGTCCTTTTCCCTTTTCCATGATCTCTTTGGGAAAATGACCCAAAAGTGGTATTGCTGGGTCAAAGGGTATGCACAGCTTTATAGCCCTTCGGGCATAATTCCAAATTGCTCTCCAGAATGGGTGGATCAGTTCACAGCTCCACCAACAATGTATTAGTGTTCCAATTTTTCCACAGCTTCTCCAACGTTTATTATTTTCCTTTTTTGTCATTTTAGTCAATCTGATAGGTGTCAGGTGGTATCTCAGAGGTGTTTTAATTTGCATCTCTCAAATCATTAGTGATTTAGAGCATTTTTCATATGGGAATAAATAACTTTGATTTCTTCATCAGAAAACTGCCTGTTCATATCCTTTGACCATTTCTCAATTGGGGAATGACTTGGATTCTTATAAATTTGATCTAGTTCCCTATATATTTTAGAAATGAGGCCTTTATCAGAAGTACTGGCCATGAAAATTGTTTCCCAGCTTTCTGCCTCCCTTCTAATTTTGGATGCATTGCTTCTATTTGTACAAAAGCTTTTTAATTTAATGAAATCATCCATTTTGTTTTTTATAATATTCTCTATCTCTTGTTTGGTCATAAACTGTTCTCCTTTCCAAAGATCTGAAAGGTAGACTATTTCTTTCTCTCCTAATTTATCTATGGTATCACCCCTTATGTCTAAATCATGTATCATATGGTTCCTTTCTACTGCAAAAGAGTTTCTCTCAGACCAATCAACATTAAGCATCTTCAATGCCTATCATTGTTGAAAATCCCCTTCTTGCTATGGCAAAGTAAATTTCCTTTTGTTAACTGCTCAGTGACTTACTAGTGTCTCATACTGTTCCAATATTGAACCTAAACTATTAGGGGAGTGGTCTCAGTCAGGCCCAGACTAGAACAAAAGTTTAAATAAGGATGCCCATTGTTACCACAATTGTTTAATATAGTTGTAGAAATGCTGGCTACAATAAGACAAAAAATGAAAGATTATGCATAAAGAGAAAACAAAATTATCACTTTTGTAAATAATATAATGTGGTTTATTTAGAGAACCCTAAAGATTTAACTGAAGTTTTTAAAAATAATCCCTATGACTTCTTGTTATACATGAGGGCTATATAAATAGAAATATATAGCACCACATACATACATATGGGGCAGTTTGGTGGCACAATAGATAAAGCACTGGCCCTAAAGTCAGGAGGACCTGAGTTCAAATTTCACCTAAGACACTAATTAGCTATGTGACCCTGGATGAGTCACTTAACCCCAATTGCTTTAAAACATCCAGGGCCATCTCCAGTCATCCTGATGCATTTCTTGCCACTGAACCCAGATGGCTCTGGAGGAGAGAGTGAAATTGGTGACTTTGCACAGCCCTTCTTCACTTAAATTCAATTCACTACAAGTCACGATATCACGCAGATGTCATGGTCCTCTTCAAGAATGAAGGACAAACAACAATAACTATATACATGTATATATCTATATAGATAGAGATAGAGATATACGTCTGATCAGCCACAATGGGACAGACTATACCTTGAGCCCAACAAAATGATGACATTTTGGTCCTCTTCAAGAACTAAGGACAACAACCTTCTAAGGTTTAAAGGCTTAATATTGGGCAACACCCTAAAAAGCATGAGATTTTCAAAAGTTTTTTTCTTTAAGACATTTTTTTAAAAACTAAGTGCCATTGTCACTACTAACACAAGTGATCACACATTTTCATTCTTTTGACTTCTCAAGTTCAAGATGGTAAAATCACTTAGTATCCTCTCTCTCCTTCCTCTGCATGAACCAATCAATCACAAAATATTTATTGAAGAGTTCCATGTGTGCACCTCCTTTAAATGCTTCCTCACTAGAGTGAAGAGGTTATCTGAGCTTCTTAAAGTTGATTGAAGATGCAAATTAAAACAACTCTGAGGTACCACATGACACCTATCAGATTGGCTAACATGACAAAAAAGGAAAATAATAAATGTTGGAGAAGTTGTGGAAAAATTGGAACACTAATGCATTGTTGGTGGAGCTGTGAACTGATCCAACCATTCTGGAGAGCAATTTGGAATTATGCCTGAAGGGCTATAAAGCTGTGCATACCCTTTGACCCAGCAATACCACTTTTGGGTCATTTTCCCAAAGAGATCATGGAAAAGGGAAAAGGACCCACATGTACAAAAATATTTATAGCTGCTCTTTTTGGGGTGGCAAGGAATTGGAAATTATTGGGATGTCCATCAATTAGGGAATGGTTGAACAAGTTGTGGTATATGAATGTAATGGAATTCTATTGTGCTATAAGAAACAATGAGCAGGAGGAGTTCAGAGAAACCTGGAAGGACTTGTATGAACTGATGATGAGTGAGATGAGCAGAACCAGAAGAACATTATACACAATATCATCAACATTATCTGTTGATCAACTGTGAAAAACCAGATTCTTCTCACCTATCCAATGGTACAAGAAAGTTCCAAAGGACTCATGATGGAAAAGGCTCTTCAAATCCAGAAAAAAAAAAAGAAACTGTGGAATATGGATGTTGATTGGACCATACTATTTCTTTTGTTTTTGGTGCTGTTGGTTTTCTGATTTGAGGTTTTTCCTTTGTGCTCTGATTCTTGTCTTGTAGCAAGACTAATGCAGAAATATGTTTAATGTTATTATGTATATATAACCTATATCAGATTGCCTGCTGTCTGGGGTGGGGGATGGAGGGGAGGGAGGGAGAAAAATTTGAAATTGGAAATCTTATATAAACAAATGTTGAAAACTATTTCCACATGTAACTGGAAAATAAAAAAATACTTTTATTTTTTAAAAAGTTGGGGCCGCTAGGTGGCGCAGTGGATAGAGCACCAGCCCTGAATTCAGGAGGACCTGAGTTCAAATCCAGCCTCAGACACTTGACACTTACTAGCTGTGTGACCCTGGGCAAGTCACTTAACCCCAATTGCCTCACCCCCTCCCCCCAAAAAAAAGTTGATTGAAGAGGACACAAGTGTTGGCAGGTCCTATCAAGGTGAAAAGATGGGCAAAGTGATGACTATTTGATGACAGTAGCTTCCAAAGGTTGCCTATTGAAGCATACCTGGGTTGTTATTTGATAGAGGAAACACTCATACAAATATGGTTCTCATGCCCAAACTACGGAGGGATGAGGCAGAGAAAGAAAGCTAGAAAACAATGTAATTAATAAATATTAAATAAAATTTTACCAAAGGGACTACACATCCAAAAATCTTCATTTATGAACAAGTTGGAATCATGTCAGGAATACAAGGATGATTCAATACTGGAAAAACTATTAGCATTATTAATCATTTTAAAAAACCCACACAATTATATAAATGGAAATGCCTTTGAGAAATCCAGCACTTATTTATGTTAAAAATGCTAAAAGCATTGTAATGAAATTATCTTTTTTCTAATATGATAAAAGCTCTTAATATTCAAATGGATTTGTGAGCTCATGGATTTTAGCTGTTTCTCCCAATGATGCTGTGGTAGAAATCGCCTTTCTTTTATTTAGGGTACAATGCTTTCCCTTTAAAGGGACAAGGAATCCTTCCTCAGGATTTGGTTTGTCTCGACGACTAGGGGTATAAAAAGCCCAGTCTATGGGGAGTTAGTATTCTGGTTTGGCAGAATTCCCACTGCCCTCTGAGACATCTTTCTTTTTTTTTTTTTTTTTTTTTGCAGGGTAATGGGGGTTAAGTGACTTGCCCAGGGTCACACAGCTAGTAAGTGTCAAGTGTCTGAGGCTGGATTTGAACTCAGGTACTCCTGAATCCAGGGCCGGTGCTTTATCCACTGCGCCACCTAGCCGCCCCGTGAGACATCTTTCTAATGCAGTGTTGTTGCTTTGGCAAATTCACAGGCTGAAGGGAACAACATCACTCTTAGTGATTATGTCTTTTTAATCTTCTAATATAAGTAGTTATTTTTATTGCATGTTATGGTCCATGAGTATTGCATTGCTGTATTTCATCTAGCCCCAGGCCTGAATGACTGAACTGACTGATTTCTGCCTGATTCAGGATGGACCCCATCACAACCCATCTGAGCCTCTCTATCTTGTGAGACTCTTGTCCATGTTTTACTGTAGGCTTACTGCAGGGCATGCACCCACCATGCTGTGACTCTTCCTCCCTTCCCCATAACATAGTGAGGATACCATTGAGAATCCATGAAGCCTGCCAATGTGTTATACTCACTCCTGTCCCATGACCAGAACATCATCTTCACTGATCATATGTATCCTTGAAGACATCCCTTATTCCAGTTCTTCCATTTTCTTTATTTATTGCCACTTGCACATACCTACCACATATCCTCCACTGGGACACTAATCCAATGTTGGTGGAATTGTAAACTGATCCAACCATTCAGGAGAACAATATGGAACTATGCCGAAAGGGCTATAGATCTGTGCATAGCCTTTGATCCAGCAATATCACTGTTAGTTTTATATACCAAAGATATCCCCCAAAAGAGAAAAAGACCTATTTGTACAAAAATATTTATAGCAGCTCTTTTTTTGGGGGGGGGGCAGGGCAATGAGGGTTAAGTGACTTGCCCAGGGTCACACAGCTAGTAAGTGTAAGTGTCTGAGGCCAGATTTGAACTCAGGTCCTCCTGAATCCAGGGCTGGTGCTTTATCCACTGTGCCACCTAGCTGCCCCCTATAGCAGCTCTTTTTCTGGTGGCTAAGAATTGGAAATCAAAGGTATGCCCATCAATTGGGGAATGGTTAAACAAGCTGAGGTATATGATTGTAATGGAATATTATTGTGCTATAAGAAATGACAAGCAGGATTATTTCAGAAAGGCCTGGAAAGTCTTGGACGAACTGATGTAGAGTGAAGTGAGCAGAACCAAGAGAACATTGTGCACAATGACAGCGATATTGTTTGATGAGGAACAGTGAAGGACTTAACTATTCTCAGCAATACGATGATCCAAGACAATCCCAAAGGACTAATGATGAAACATACTATCCACCTCCAGAGAAATTATTGATATTGATTGAACACGGATTGAAGCATGCTGTTTTTCACTTTCTTTCATTTTTTTTCTTTTGAGTTTTCTTGTACAAAATGACTAATATGGTAATGTTTTATAATTGCATTTGTATAACCTATGTCTGATTGCTTATCATCTCAGGGAAGGGGAATGGGAGGGAGAGAGGAATAGAATTTGGAACTCAAAACTTTAGATAAAAATGTTCATTAAAATTTAAAAAAATTAAAATATGGGGGCAGCTAGGTGGTGTAGTAGATAAAGCACCGGCCTTGGATTCAGGAGTACCTGAGTTCAAATCCTGCCTCAGACACTTGACGCTTACTAGCTGTGTGACCCTGGGCAAGTCCTTTAACCCTCATTGCCCTGCAAAACAAAAACAAACAAACAAACAAACAAACAAACAAAAAAAAAATATATATATATATATATGGTGTTCTGTCTCTGGGAGACAACTGGTATTCTAGGTAGAGAAAGACTATCAGGGCCCTACGATACTGTTGGCACAAGTTGTCTCGGTGTGCCTCAATACTGTGCTTGAACTTCATGCTCACTCTTTCAGTGGACCCCATATGTATTAGTGGAAAAGTAAGCCCCAGGTTTACAGGGAGAATGTTTCATTACCTACTGTTCTTACTGTGGCATCTTAGGAAATATCTTGCTTTGTTGGAAAAAAAAAAGAGTTTAGGATCATTAAATAAAGGAATTTTGTAATCTCTTGAAGACAATCCAAGACATGTTCTCTTTTTCTGTTTAATTCTATGCCGAATTGACAGTGTATTTGCACTGTCTATTCCAGATATATCTGTATGAACATACATACATGCTTACTTACACACATACACAGTGATGGGCAAATTCTGTAAATTGTCTATATAATTACATGCCATAACCTGGTTAACATATGCATGTTGTCCATCTAATTACATACCATAATCTGTCTTAGGGATCCACAAGCCCAATCTGACTATTTTTGTGCACCCCCTTGGTTGAGAACAGTTTTACATTTTTAAATAGAGTAACATTTTAAAGTTGCACAATGAAGTTGTATCTTAAAACATAAAGGCCATTTTTACTTGTAGGTCATATAAAAACCGGCCGCAGTCCAGATTTGGCCTGCAAAAAAAACCAATTTTACAATCCCTGATCTGGGTAATAAATGCTTTTCACCCACTTGGTTTTCTATGTGAATGGTTAGATTCATTTCTTTTAAGGGGTTTCAGATCTTTTCCAGAAGGCTCTGTAATATTCTAGGGCTTGATGCAACCAATATGATGTTGTCCGTAAATAGGAGAATCAAATCTTAGCTCTTCTAATTATAACCTATGTGACCCTGAGCAAGGTACTGAACTGAGCCTCAGTTTCCTATCCTATAAAATGAGGAGTTTGGCTTAGGTGACTGGACCTAAAGTCAGGAAGACCTGAGTTCAAATTCAACTTCAGATACTTACCAGTTTTGTGACCGTGGACCAGTTACTTAATGTCTGTTTGCCTAAATTTCCACAATTCTAAGATGGGCCTAATAATAATACTTTCTTCCCTGGGTTGTTGTAAGGATCAAATGATATAATATTTGTAAAGCCCTTAGCACAGTGCAGAGCACATAGAAGGCACTCCATAAATAGCAGATACTACTACTACTGTTATTGTTGTTGTTGTTGTTATTATTATTATTATAGGGTCCCTTCCAGCCCTAAGTTTCTGGTCTTAGCATCTTAAGGATCTTGCCATCCATAGAGAATCCCTAGAAGATCTGGACTTGGATCTTGTCAGTGATGATAGCAAATGTTTTTGGTGAGCATGTCTCCCTTTTCATACCAAGATTGATGTTTATGATCAGAGGGTCATCAAACAAGGCTATTTCTATTGTTTTCTCTTTCAAGGAGAGTTGAATAACTGATTTAGGGATGGGAGACACCTTGCTCCTGATATGGACCTGATTCACCCAAACCATCCTGGCGAGATTGAAATTTTAAAATTGAAGAATATTAATACAAGAAATATAGGACTTAACCCAACCTCAGAAAAAGAAATGAACAAGCCATCAATGAAGCCATCAAAGAGTAAAGCCCCAAGATCAAATGGATTTACAAGCCAGTTCTAGCAAACTTGTAAAGAACAACTAGGGCAAATATTACACAAAATGTTTGCAAAAAATAGCAAAAGATGGAATCCTACAAAATTCTTGCTTTGGAATAAATATAATCTCGATACTAAACCACAGAAGTTAAAACAAAAAAACATTGTTGAAAACATTTTAAATAAAATATTAACAAAAAGGCTACAACAAAATATAACAAAGATTACATATTATGACCAGATTGAACTTACACCAGGAATTTAGAGTTGGTTTAATATTAGGAAAATTATGAACATAATACCTTGATTGAAAAAAAGAAATTTAATTTTTAAAATTGAAGGATATTTCTTGCATGAGTTAAGCAAGAATGCTTACAGTCTGGGGACCCACCAAGTCCAGTGCTGCTACCCCCAAAGGTATAGCTGACAAAATTTTAAAAGGAGAGTACATATTTAAAGAGGGCAGTGTGACATAATGGACAGAGAGTTGGTCTCACAGCCAACAAGACCAAGGCTCAAATTCCATCTGACACGTAACTATGTGACCCTGGTTAACTTCTCAGTTCTATAGGCAAGTTTCCAAGATTGTAAGCTGTGGAGAAGGTACCAACCAGAATTGAAAGGGGGAATTTGTCTTTACTTGAGTATCTTTCATCTCTCCCCAGAGCTTGTAGGTGATATGGGGAAATGACATTTCCAGGTCTAAGGGTGGGTCAAATCCCTCCCCATTTTTGCCTTAATTAGGTGACAATATCTTGATCAATCATGGTCCTTAGACTAAGCGCTAAAACACCTTCAAATCACATGACGTTGTACAAGAATATTTGGATAGTCTGACCATATTTGGTCATCCCTTGGGGATAAATTATCAATTGAGTTTAGAGGGGATTGGTTCCAGAAATTGGAGAATGTGACTTTCCAGCAGACCCTAGTAACACTGTGTGGGGGGTGGGGGTGGAGGGGTGTGGAGAATTGGGTGTCAGGGAGAGAACCAGGTAGGAGATGTGTTAGCTTCAAACTTGGATGGATATT